>NC_029789.2:5798128-5815627 GCF_000816755.2 Arachis ipaensis | reverse complement strand
TTTCTTTTTTTTTCCGAGAGAAAAAATGAGCAACGACGGAACCGTCCAACCTTACTATACAACAAGAATACCCCACAAAAGTTTACCGCTTTGCTCTTATTGAGACGTTCGTGTTCGTGTGTCCATAGAGAAAGGGGGTTGGAGGGTGAGGATGAGGGTGGGGGTGGGGGAGGGTTAACATGCAAACAGAATTGTTAATCTACTAAAATATAGAATAGATTAGTAGTAGCAGACTAGCAGGGAATGATTTTAGGCACACTAAGGTAAATATAATGTTAAAGTGTTCAATACAAACGAGTAGAAGACCATTTCTTACGCTGGGATTTCTCAGGTAGAATGTTGGATGGAAATATTAGAAGTTCCACTCCATCCAAGTTTCCTTTCAGAGCCAAATCATTCTTGATCATCAAATCCACCAATTGTTTATAACATGTTCGATAACTGATAATATATATACAACCAAAAAAAAAAAAAGAAAAATAAGCAGAAAGTATAAATCTGAATTATACATGCAACGAAAGGGATAAAACAGACCTACGAGGATCTTCTGCAAAAAAGTACAGAGCAATATTCTCTTCTGTGGGTTGACCTTCTGTAAATTGAGATGGCCACATTGTCAAGCGAGGCAGTTCATCCAGTATGATCATCTCAGGAAGCCTGTCTACCACATCAATAACCTTAGGTGATGCACAGGTTGATAAATGTGCTTGAATCCCATCACAAATGGTTGCAATCTCCCCAATACTTTGTATTAAAAATTTTCCTCTGCAAGAATCATCACCAAAATATGTGAAAATTTTAAAAAACAGTTCACCCATAGCAAAACAAAGCTGAATATTTAAGAAATGGGGAAATAGGGTCATACTGCCATGAATGGTCAAGCTTTGGGTAGACAAATGCTTGTGAGGAACTTCTAACCCCCAAGTCTCTTAAGCAGGACCTTTCATCTAAAGCAAGACCAGCACATAATTCATGAATGATCTGAGCTGTAGCAGCATTAATAAGGTGCTCAGCTTGCTGAATGTCATTGTTCTTTTCATTT
Source organism: Arachis ipaensis (assembly GCF_000816755.2). NCBI lineage: Eukaryota > Viridiplantae > Streptophyta > Magnoliopsida > Fabales > Fabaceae > Arachis > Arachis ipaensis. The sequence goes on along the minus strand of NC_029789.2, from coordinate 5,814,585 downwards.
GGAGTGTCTGGTTCTTCATTGTTCTTTTCATTTGGAGTGTCTGGTTCTTCGTTGTTCTTCTCATTTGGAATGTCTAGATCTTCATGAGTGTTGTGATTGCTGGGTTGCAATCCAGCATTAAATTGTTCAGAACCTTGATGATCAAGATTGTAAGAAACGGTTCCAGAAAATAAGTTTTCATCACTAGCAATTTCTATTTCACTTCTATTTGCAGTAACACCAGAACTAGAAGCTTGTAAGCACATTGCAGGATTATGTAACTCACGACCATTAGCTAGAACACCAGAACAAGTATCATTTCTATCATCATGAAGAGCCGGATATTTGTTAACATTATGCTTTTGCAAACAAACATCCTTTGTTGCTGGTCCTGATTCTAAGTTTGGAGATCTTGATTCCAATAGAGAGCCTGCCAAAAAGCTTCTGAAATTTAGCAACATAATTTTCTCAATTTAAAAACATCAGAGTAATTCCTTTGGCACATGTCTTACATTCATCACGAGTCGTCTCAGTTTGTGAATGCAAGTTTGGTGATTCATCAATTGAACAATTGGATGATGCTGCCATTTCCTTAGTATCACAGAAAGATTTCTTGCAAGATGTATCAATGATGACACCTTCTAGGTTTCTCTTCAAATTTTTGCACATATAATGTCTACTCAATAGGGACTGATCCCTTGGACTTGAGACTTTAGAAGATCGCTCCCTTGTTTCAAGAGCCCTTCCCTCTATGCCTAACTCATCCTCCAAGGTAACAACATTACTCTTCTCACCATAACCACGAGGAACCATTGCTTTCTCTTGAGAATTGCAATATTGGGAGGCAAAGTGCATGATTTTGTTGACTGATTTCATTTTCACTTTCCCAAATTTCTTGTATGAGAAACCCTTATGAAGTGGAGAGTCATCACAAGGTCCGGATAAAATATGTGGTCCAGCATTTGTCATAGTAGCACTAGCTTTTTCCAAAGACTGAGCTTCTGAAGGGACTTGGCATCTCTTAACCTGCAGATGGGGTGTACTTATCCCACTTTTCATAGAATATGATGATCTCGATTTTAGTTTTGAACTTTTACGAGACTCAGGGTCTATTGAATTTTCAGATAGATGTTTTGATCTGTTTGTAGCCACTGGCTGTTCCACTTTATCCTGTACTAATTTTCCAGTCCCTTCCCTTGGCATGCACTCTTCACAAGTCCAACCATCTTCAGGAAGTTCTTCCATCTTAACACGCATACAGTAACTGATTGATAAATGAAAAAACAGAACACGTTAACTTCACTGTCCCAGAAAACGATGAAAATAAAGACTATAGAAACATAGACCCACTAGAAACAGGGATGAATATGCAAGATATTATAATACTTACATGTGCTCCGCCCCATCATTACACTCATTACAAAATGCAAGGAAGTGCTCCAACCCTACATCCCCACAAGTATCGCAAACTCGATCCTGCTATCCAGTGGAAATAAAAAATTAAAAGAAAAAGTTATTAATAATTATCTATGAAATGCATTTTAATGATTTGGCTGCAAGAATATAGATAGCGAGGTAGAGGTAGAGTGAGACACAAGAGGAAAAATCAATCTATTTCCTCATGTGGAGCCCATTAATTTTGGATATAGTAATATACCATTTTATTATCTTTAAAACTACAAATGTAATAATGTATTATATAATAGTAATCTTCCTTATCTTACAATCCGTATAAAGAAGATCCACTATTCAATGCATCAAAAGATTGGACATGTTGAAATTAACCCGGTTTTTTTTGCCATAAGTAAACTAAGAGAAGTTGAATAAAGTCTGTGCCATGTACATGCAAATTATGATTTATCCTGAATTTGGAAATGAATCACCATGTGGAACTGGAATCCAAATGCTAGTATCGGCTTTAACTAGTATTCTCCCAGAGATGACTTGTTGGATAATATCAGTTCAAACTCTACCTCCTATGGTTGCTAATAACAATGACTAACTGGTCTCACAGATTAACATCTAAGAATGAGTCACCCCTTCTCTACAAAATAGTTCCACAATCACTTAGATAGCAACATTATGCTAGCTAGAATCTACGTAACAGAGTGGCAAACTTGTAGAAGATCATTGACCAAATTAGCAAATGACAGATAGCACCAAAGGAGTTCTAGAAATTTTTTCTGCTTGGATTTTCTGACCATAAGACATTGATTGTATGTGTATTTGTATATAACATAGCACTAGTGAAGCATTGTTATAAGTTGGTGTTCTCAAAACCTCACCATATTGAAAAATTAACTTCTTGGCAGAGCAACAACTTAGACAAGCATAATACACAAAACATTTACAATTACTTCCGGATAACTAAAACACATTGAAAAGGAAATACCCATACCTCATCACCCGTTAAATCTATGATATCTCTAGGGTCTACTGGCTGAGGTTGACAGGATTTTTGCATAATGATCTTGTGCACAGCGGACTAATGGAGCTAATGTTTATAGTATGTATAACAATTTTCAAACAATTCAAGCGTGCAATGTCTTCCCTAAATATAGCATAGTCGGAAATACCATCTTTTTGGCTATCTGAACTAGAACTTGCTAGTGATGTCTCCCGACTGGTTCGCTTGACAACTAACAGTTCTCCCTGAAAATAAAGGGTAATCAACAACAAATATTAGAAAATTTCAAAAGATAATCCATCATGGACTACATAAAGAATTTACACAATATACAATCATTGAAATCTTCTAATGAAGAAATATCTGATGGATCTAATTGTCTCAAATAACTATGTTTGCCCACAGATGATCTTAAGTAGAATTTTGGTCATAACTATGAGTATGTGGTTGTCATTAACTTCATTAAATTGAGTACCTAAACACAAAAGGGCAATCATGTCTCTAATGCACAATCTCTTCATTGAGGGGAAGTTATCATTTTAAGCAAAGCTATAAGATAGATTCTTCCTATTAGGGTTGGCCCAATGATTACCTATCATCAAATTTGTGTTGTTTAATCTTCAAATGCAAGATCACTAGGAATATCAAATTCTTTATGCTTCTCAAGGTTGATAATCAAAATTGGTCGATAATAGGATATCATCACAGGAGACTCTAACACAGAGCCTTTCTGATGTTCAAAAGCAATTCAATGTTTTTTGGAAGGATTTGAAACCCTAAAAGTGGCTTGACATTACGCGCTTTTAAGAACGAGATTTTGACGGAAGAAAACTGAATACCTTAGTTGACTCACTGCTAGTGTAACGCTGAATAGAAAACCACCGCAAGGAGAGCAATTACCGGCTCTTTCTCGTTAGGGGTTTTACGAGCAAAGTCAAAAGTCCCCGCAATTGCTACCACCCGTCCAAAACGGAGATACAATGAGCATCGAGCAATGTGTGGACTAAATGCATTGTATGTTTCTTACATTTCGAATTTAAAAGGCTGCAAGAAAAGGAAAACATAATCCAGCCATTAAAATAATAACAAATTGGGATTATTAACAAAAATAAGGGGGAAAAATCCACGGACCAGCAATTCAATCATGAGTTTAATTTTGATGCAATGACAATGTAAAACCTTTTACATAGTCGTGCAATCACATCCGTTTTTTTGGATGACCATTCACGCGGTCAATGTGAAAGGTAATTATTTTTTACTAACGTGGCATTACGTAATTAGATGCACGTGTAAAACTACTTTACACTGACAGTGCATCAAAATTAAATTCTTCAATCATATACAATTTATATATAGGTGCAGATAGATAGGACTCACAAATTGAAAATAGGAATACTAATATCCTAGTCATTTGTTATTTGTGGTATAATAAATGTGTCAACAACCAGCTCTGAGATGCTCCCTCATGTACTGAAATTCAACATTTTAGTTCAAAGAATAGTAGTAGAAACAAACTGTAGAGTACATGATTATAGGTGCTCTATTACAATGTCAGATTGTCAGGAGCCAATTTCACTAGAAGCTATACAGCTTAAATTGTTATGAAGATTAAAAATGTTTTTTTTATGTCTAGCAACGTAAACTCTTTTTTTTAATGAAAAAAGCATATATATATAACTTGCATGCATGATGAATGTAAAAAATATCAATACATATATACAGATATCCTATTATGTATTGCTATATTTGTAAAAATCTTTAACTTGACCACCCACTATCTAGAAAGTCACATAAACACAAGCATCTAATTGAATGATAGTATAAGTTTTACATCCTTCAGTGTAACAACTAAACTGTCTTTGAATGTATCAAGCTTCTTAAGAATAACTTGGTATCATCAGTTCAGAAAGCAATGAGGCTAAAGCTTTAGCAATTGAAACAAATCAGTACCTTCTATCTAGGTGCAAAATTTTACTTAAAGCACAGTGAAGTTTGACAAATATTACCAAAATTACTAACACTGGCAGAGAAGGGATTTGAGTAATCGCGGAATGTGTAAAAATAATGCATTGCCCCCATTAATATCAAAGTGGAGGACAAACTTATCTAATCTTCTTTCCATTCTACCCATCATAAAAAATAAACCATTTCAGCAAAATTAAAATACCACTGTTGATTTCTAATAATAATAATAATTAAAAGGGGGAAAAAAACACTACATATCAAAACCTAAACCAGCTAAAATGACTCAGAGTTTTTACTCACCACATTCAAGAAAGAAGATCCGTCTACTTATCTTCAGCTCTGAGCATTTGGAAACAAAAGAAGCTGAAAACACAAAAATGGTATAAATTTGAAGGAAAATAACATGGATTGAGATGCAAATTATCCAAAAGAAACACGCAACATAACACATACTGTGAAAAATAGGGCACTTGCTCGAGAATCAATTGCTGAAGCAGGACAAGGTATAATAACATGGCAAGAGTTGATGAAATTCCAAAACAAACAGAAAAACACAGACTGGGAAACTGCAGATCATAATCTTTGACTGCAGGTTGAAGACACAACTCCAGAACACTGTCAGAGCCATCAATGGTGCTCTCACCGGCTCTGCATTCAGATCTGGAGTCGGCACAGTTGCATGCAGCAAGGGGCTTGTGTTCACTCGCCGGACGTAGAGCAGGGCTGGGGCTGAATGGCGCCATGTAAAGTATAGGTTTTGAACTTGTAGTTTGCCTTTAATTTGAAGCTTTGAAACAACAATCCATGTTCACTTGCTTTCCTTTCCTTGTTTCCTTCTTGCTTCAGCTTTCTTTGTTTTGCTTTTTTTTTGTTTTTTCCGGTCATTGGAATGGACCGGAAAAACCAGACCCGCCCAGAACAGAACCCGTAATACATTCCCAAATTTCAGAAGTTATATCTCAAAATGACCCCCAGAATTTCAATTAACTCAAACGAGTCTCCAAATTTTCAAACATAACTCTCGTTCGCCCTGAGAGGATCTCTGTTAACAGCAAGCTGTGGATAAACTACAATCCCTCCAGCATAAACTACATTCCCATCTTTCCTGGTCTCTAAGGATCTCCCATGATGAAATTCAATTGTTATGAGCTCATCCATCTAGACAACCAATCAAACAAAAGCATGATGTTAGCATTGATTTGAAAATGCAGATCATCAACCCTCTATTTATAGCAAGCAACTCACAACCACAAGTTCTTATTTCCCAAACTCTCCTAATGCAGGAAACTAACACACGGAAGCTAAACTAAACATTAAGAAAACTATGTACCAGACAAAAAGAAAAAGAAAAAAAATCTGAATAATATGCAGCTATGCATAAAAGCATCAAGCATGTGAAGTTTTTCTTTATGTCTTCAAGCATGTCAAGGGCACTTAAGAATTTTTAATAGAAAATTAAATCAAGTTTTTAGAATTGTGACTAAACTAATAAAAAAATTTAATAGAAAATATACAATGCATCAGCCGAATCAATTGTGACTAAACCAATTCAAGTTGAATTTTTAGAAGTAATCATGTGCAACCACACACCGTGTTTCTCCCTAAACTAATTCAAAAATGCTTTCGGCTGGAAACCAAGTCAGTTATTACATTTTTCATTGAGTTGAATTTGAAATTGATAAAAAAAGATTCATATTCCTAATCACATTTGCAAATGGCAACAATGATTAACTTCCTAACCTGTATTGAAGGATCTGGTGGTGCAATGGAGTTTCTTCTCCAACTTTATGGACGAATAGCACCGCGACAACAGTTTGCCCAGCTGCTACAGCATCAACAATGGTTGCTGACTGTGACGCAGGCGAGTTTTCAATTGCACTAGTTTAATCTCCCATAATGAGCTCTGAGCTACATACAAGTTTTTCAGTCTATTTTCGGCGCGAGTCAACAAACAGACTGCTGATGTGGTACAATCACCGCCACGCTATGAATTATAATTTCCCAATTTAGTCCCTGCTCCCATTTATAAACCCTAATGATTATTCTTCTTCCTTTCTTTCTGCAAAGTGGTGGCTCAACTCTCAAGGTGCAGAGATTAATTATAAGATACTTCAAGTAGGCTCAACCAAATTTCTAGCATCATCATTTGCATTTTGGGCTTCCCAGTTCTTCAAACTCATCGGCACCCTCATTCACATTGCCATTTTTAAATCACACAATGAAGTTACTCTTCTGACCCCAACAAAGGAATGCACATCACTTTCACCTACAAAACCGACAAACCAAGGTATACTCTTTTGTAGACAAAGAAATCATATTTTGAATCTTAACTACATTGCAATATGAAATTTCTTTAACTTAAAACTCTTAATTCTCTTAACAGGTTTTTTTTCTTAATAAAAAATATACCTTGCTTTCAGTGACCATGAGACGGGAAGTGAGGGAACCTGATGCATTTTGATGCCGAAAGTGTTCCAAGAATCCTCCTGGAGCGCCACAACAGCTCTTTGAAAAACCTTCCATGCCGAGACGAATTCTCCGACGGTGCACTGGAGCAGCACAACGATGAACTTTCCGGAGTGAAGCCTAGAGCGTTCTGAAATGGCTATGCAACTTATGGAGAAAACGCGCTATGATTTTGGAAGGTAGAAAAAGACGAAGAAGAAAAGCAAAAAAATAAAAACGGAAGAAGAAGAGTTCGGGTTTACAAATGTGGCACTGGCAGAGTGGCAGGGACTAAATTGGTAAATTAAAATTGACGGCGTGAGAGTAGTTGGAAGCTCATTGTTTGTTTGGGACTTTGGGCCATTATTTTGATTAAAAAAAGATTTTTTTTTATTTTTTAGTGTATTTGATAAATTTTTAGTAGTAAAAATAAAAATATTAAAAAAATTAAAAAATATATTTTTTAAAAGTTGTAATTTATATTTTTTTTAAAAGATTTTTTTCTCTTAAAAAAAGATATTTTTTATGTAATAAAAAAATAAAAAAATATTTTTATATTGTTAATCCAAACATAATTGATAGATAAAAAAATATTTTTGCATAAGATACCCAAACATAAAATTACTTTTACTTTTTCATAAGATATTTTAAAAAAAGATAACTCGAAAAAAGATCTTTTCTTAAAAACTCACCCAAACAAGTTCTCAATATGGGGTTAAATTAGTGAGATCTAGTCGTAAAAAAAAGTGAAGGCTATAAGTTTTAGAGTAATTATCCAAATCACTCCCTGGATTTTTAAAATCCGATACTTTAGTTCTTCAATTTTTAAAATGCACAAAAAATTCCTCTAAGTTTAATTTCGATAGACAAATTAGTCCCTGACAATCTTTTTTCATCAATGACAAATAGAAAACACTGACGTAGAATCTTGGATTGGTAGATGTGGTAGTCAATGGTACACGTGTGCAAAAAGACAGATCAATCTTTGAGATTAAACTCTGTCGTTTTAGGGTTTGGCCCATGTACATCTTATGTGTTTTCATCATATGTGTTTCCCTCTTTTGAAAACCAAAAGACTCAAAATCCACACTTTCTTCTTCAATTTACAGAGAGAACACGTAACTCCATTTCAACGTTAAACCCCAGATCATTCACCACATCACCGTCATCATCCGATTTCATCTGTTTCATCTTCAACCTCCATCATCCTTATTTAACCGTGTCACCCCCAATGTCACCATTCCGTTCGTCACCATCACTGTTAGCGCCTAGTCAAACACAACGAACAAGTGGATGTGACCACTGAAGACTTGCATTGAAGAAGGTTAGAAACTCATTATTTATTCTTAGCTACCATTATAGTAATAGTGATTAGTATTTTATTCTTTGGCCTAGGGTTTAAAAATTTGTGATGAAATATTGTGATAGTTTATTCATCCTCTCTGTTTTGGTTATTATTATGACATAAAATGAAAAAAAAAAAAAAGAACTAGGAAGTAGGAATTTTTTATTGAACTTTGTAGTGGTGCTTGTTTTTAATAAATTATTATGCATTATTATGTTCAGTGATGGAGGATTTTGTGATTCCTGTGTTCCACCATGGTGGTTATTTTGAGAGGGATAACAATGGAGCACTATTGTATATGGATGGTAAAGTAGAGAGATTTTTAAAGATGGACATTGATCTCATATATTTTTTTATCTGTTAACTCCATTCAAAGGTGTAGGATATCTAGATTACAAAGAAATGTATTGGTATGATCAAGCTGTTGGTAATATGGAGTTTGGATTACATCCTATTAAAGGAGACTTAGAGATTAATCAAATGCACGAAGGGTTAATGAAGAACATGGAAATTGATAAAATGTGCATTTTTTTTATCACGAAATCATGGAAACCCCAGTTGAGGAGGCTAAGGATGAACCTGGTGATGAAGCTGGAGATGAAGCCGGTGATGAGTCTTAGGGATGTCAATGGGGCGGGGCGGGGGATGCCTCCCTGCTCCCCGTCCCCGCCCCCAGAATTAATCCCCATCCCCGCCCTGTTTTCTGCCATGGGAGAATAATTGTCCACATCCCTGTTTTCCGCGTTTCCTGCATTTTCTCCGGGGGCCTCATTCTCCATCTCCCTATGTTTAACATTCATATGGAAATTATAATAAAAAAAACCAAAAAATAAACTACAAAATATTATTACAAACACACAAACATATTTTATCCAAGATTATAAGTCCAAAAATATAACAGAGTAAATCATAGTCCATAAAATAAAATCTTGAACAATAGGGTTAGGATTTTTCAATGAGTGAAATTACAAAAAGAACCCTATATTAGAAATTAAGTAAGGGTTATTAAATAAGTTCAAAAATTCGGAGAATTATCGGGGATGGGGCGGGGATCCCCGCTCGGGTCCCCGCGCCTGTCTCGGGGAAATTTCGCTCCCCATCCCATCCCTACGGGAAAAATTCTCTACTATTGGGACCCATTCGGAGCGGTCCCGTGGGGATCCCCACCTTCTGAGAATTTTTGACACCCCTAATGAGTATAGCGATGAGTTTAGTGACGATGGGTATAAAAGCACATAGGATGAGCCTTATAAACCACCTCCCCAGGTTTTAATGATGAAAGCATTGAAGAAGTGTATGTGATTCTAAAGAAGGAGACTAAAAGAGGAGGAAAAAAAACAGAGTAAAAGTAATGCTTCCATGAGAGAACAACAAATTATGAAGAAGAAGATGTCTCGAAAGGAGGTTAATAGGGGATCAAAGAATACAAAGGCTTTAAAAATCAACAACAAACCTCATGTTGTGCCAACTACTGATGGACCTCATGTTAGGTAGTCTGATGATGTTGGGCCTAAATTTAATGGCCCAAGTGCAGCTAGGCACAACCATGCTGGTTCAAGTGGTGGTGGCCCAAGAAGTGGCTATGGTCCAAGAATGGCTGGGACAAAAATTAATGTGCATAGAACTGTTGAGGCAAATTATGTTGGAGCAAGTAATGATGAACAACAAGAGGCTGAAAAAGAGGTTGAGCCTGACTCTATATTTAAGTATGAGTCATAACTCATAAACTTTAGTGACACCAGAAAACTCTGAAGATGAAAGAGAGAAGTATGAGTTTTCACAATACAATGAAGCATCAGAGTTTGGAGAGGTTTACTTTGAGTTGGGCATGGAATTTGCAACAATTGAATCCTTCAAGAATGCTTTGAAGGATCATGTGATATTTGAGGGGAGAAAGATTAGGTATATCAAGAATGATCAAAGGAGAGTCAGATGTGATTGTGAACACGGGATTGAGAGGATTAAGAAGCCAAGAAAATCCAAGAAAGACAAGAATGCATCTAAAGAGAATAAAGAGTCTAACAAGGACAATGGTGAAGATGTAATTGATGGTGACTCTGGAAATGTTGAAGAGCCTGCAACTGTAGAGGAGGGACATGTAGATGGTAGAAGTGAAGGAACCGCTAAAGAGACAAATGACTCAACCATTGTACATTGTTGTCACTGTTTTGTGTAGGGCCTATTACTATCCTTGAAGGAGGTGATGCCACATGCACATCACCGAAACTGTGTGAGACGCATTTGAAAAAATTTCAATAACAAATTCAAGGACAAGCGGGTCATGAACATGGTTTGGGAATGTGCAAAGTGTACAACTGTTGCAGAGTTCAAGGCAACCATAGAGAAATGGCGGAGAGTGAATGAAGAGGCATGGGTGTACCTTGTGAAATTCGACCCTGCATGCTGGACAAAATTCCATTTTATTTATGGACCAAAGGCTGACAATCTAACGAACAATATCTGCGAGGTTTGGAATGCAAAGATAGTCAATTACTGAGCTAAACCGATTCTCACAATGTGTGAGGAGCTTCGGTGTTACATTATGAGACAAATGACAAAGTATAAATAGGTGTTAGACATATTTGGAGGTACTGACTTGGCTCATATGCAGCAAAGAATACTAGATGATATCATTAAGTAGGTGAAGTATTGGCACCCATTGTGGGTTGGTGATGACAAGAGGAGAGTACCTGAGGTCCAACGAGGTACAAATAAGCTGTCTGTGGACTTGGCCCAGAACAAGTGTACATCTAACGCGTGGCAATTGACTGGTAACACTCTCCAATAATATACCATATTACAATTGTGATAATTGCATTGTTTGTAACAAATTCTCAAATAATGTTAAATTGCAGGTATTCCATGCGTTCATGCTTTAGCTACTATTGTTAGAAGGGGTGACAGGCCTAAAGGCTATGTATATCCATTACTAAAAATTGGGACAGCAAGGGCTACATACCAACCCTGCATCCAACCAGTGAATTTAGAAGAGTATTGGGACAAGATTGAAGTTATTTACCCAATTCCACCTAAGTTGAAGAGACCTGTTGGAAGACCAGTGAAAAGAAGAAGGAAGGAGCCATCTGAGAATGAGACAAGCGATTCAAAGATGAAAAAGACATTTTGGGTTACATGTTCTAAATGTGGAGAGACTGGAAATAACCAAAAAACATGCAAAGGTCCTCCTGTTTCAAATAGAAAATCAATCAATTCAAGAAGAAGTACAAATGCTTAGTCAACGACTGGAACTACTAACCAAGCAGCAGAGAAGATGCATGTCTCACAATCAACACCCCAGGTGCAGGTAAACCACCATAAATAATGTATTAGTTATTGATCGCGATGGCTAAATTAGGTTTTTAATGCTTCCATAGGGACTTAGTTGGATATTTTAAAAATTATTGGGGACTTATATGTCTTTTTTTAAATTTCACAAGAACTGACTTGGAATTATATTTGGCTAATTTTTTCATTATTTTAGAATATGGTTGATCATCCTAATCCAACTCAACCCGCAGCTAATGCACCAGGTTTTGTGTTTAGTATAGTGAGTAAAATTGGAGTTAAAGATCTGCAATTGTGTTACTACACTGTTAGGTTTACTAACATGGCTTTGTTTACTCTTTGCATATGTTATCTCCTTTATCATAGGATGCAGCAAATTATAGAGCAATAATTTCCCAAAGTATAAGGGCCAAACAACCTATTATTAGACCACATTGTTTTGCACCAGTCCAGTCTAGCACTCCACCTCTTATTCCACCACCTAGACCAAGTCAAGGCGTCTCGGCAGAAATAATTGCAGCGGCAAGTAAGGGCACTACATCAAGGATGTTCTAGTTTATTCCCAATCCCAGGTTCAAGCATCCGAGACAGAAGTGACTGAAGACAAATGATTATGCTTTTTTATGAATAGTTTGGTTTGTATTTTGGTAATGAGCTTTTAAGTTGATGGACCTAAACTTAAAATACTCTTAATTTAGGGATTGATAAGAGATTCGTATGGATGGAACTTTTTTTTTTGGATTATGTTTCGGTTCATGTAAGGTCGATTTCTGACTTTAGTTTAAGTTGCTACTGTTACAGTTATGTTGTTTTTATTAGGTTGAATCTGCGACTTCCATCCTATGTTTTGAAGTTGCTATTTGACATTAAAGCAATATATTTGCTATTATAAGTAATAGTGGTGTTGTTTTTTTTTTTTTCATTATTTATTTGGTACTACGTATCAGTGAACTTATAAGTAATGTCAAAAATTTTGTCAACCTATGCAAATAACTTGTAATAAGAAAATTTTTCCTGTTTCTGGTAGTGTTTGTTTTAATTGCAATAATTTGGATTTCATATCATTCAATTAATAGCTGATTGTATATGCTCATAAAGAATAGAGCTTACATCCAATTTTTAATGCATAGATAATATGTTAACACAAAAATACAACAATAACTATTGTTTCAATAACATATTCAATGATTATTTGATGCACAGGAATGATTCAAGATCCATGGTCCTAATTGAAATAACATATATATATGCTTATTATCTTTGTTGAAGAAAACATAGTTCTTTACAACTAAGTTTCAACAAATTTCCAATTTTTTTTCAACCTGCAAAAGTGTTTGACAACCTAAAATTATTCAAAAGAATAATGAAATATGTCATCATAAAAGAAGTGGTACAAAGAATAACATACATAGAATCAAATTGTTAAGGATTTCATTCAATCATAAGTTTCAATTTACATCACCAAATAACTAACATTTTCAAAAAACCTAAGATCCAACAATACACTTAAACACAGAAGCACAACTTGTAGCACAAAATACACAAATAAAGTATGTAACACCCTAGGTAAAATCCTATCCTTGAAGGCCTTTAGATAGGGTGTCACTCTTGACCGAAAGCAATTTAATAAAATCATCGTGCAAGGAAGGAGGGAGATACGCATGAAGTTTTGGGTAAAACTCAAATAGAAATGAAAAGACAGAATTGGACACACTCAATCAAGTTCGAGCAAAAGAATAACAACAAAATTCCCATGAGTATGGTTCTAATAAAAAGGAAATGCTTAAAAGTAACTATGACGAAAAACCCGACGCATCCTAACTAATTTTATCGAAAAAACTCCCGTCCTTGTGTCATATTCTATCCTTGGTCAGGACCCTTCAGTCTTTCATGAATCGAGGTACTAGCAGTCCTCTTCCAACACTTTTTCGTGCAGTGAAGATCCGATTCCGTTGTGTGGGGAGAACTAAGATCCGACGGAGTGCCGAAGTGGGGGAATAAGGCACGTACTCCACCTTTGGACTTCCGCAAGAAGTCAACTACTCCTTTGGATCCTCCTCCATTGGGTCCTCCTCCTGGTTAGGGCTGTCGGACTCCTCTTTCTCTGTCTCAGAATCTAATTCCACCTCGGGTGACTGTTTCTTGAGTGTTGAAGTGTTCGTATCTAGGAAGGTTACGACAGGCAGTTAGGGGTTTCTTTCTACGAAATCTCGATCTAAGTAGATAGTTTAGAGCACGGTAGTAGTGGTCGTAACTACTCACGCGTGCTTCGAGGGGTCATACTCAGAAGCTACCCTCGGGGCGCTGTGTTGTCTCTATCCGCTGTGCCATGTTCTCTGGAGATAGTATGGAAAAAAGAAGGGATGAGAACTTAAAAAGTCGTGCTATGTAACACATCCATATCTATCCCCAGCCCACGTGCGGGATTTAAAAATCATATGGCATGGCATGTATTATGAACCTTTCTTGTAAAATGTAAAACATAATAGGCATAAAAGAAAAGCATGTAATGTTGACATAGGCAAGTCAAATAGAAAGGATAATAACTTATGAAACATCAATATAATCATAACTTAAAAATAACCTTAAAATATAATTATAATCAAACTTTCCTTTATACTTCTCCTTTCTTGACTTGTAGCTTTTATGGAAGGTATTGAGCTTAAACCGGTATAAAAATGGTAGTCTCCTTCCCTTACCGAAGGTTCTTATCCCAAACATTTTGGCGATCACCTTCCCTTACCGAAGGATCTTCTCGATCGATCACCCTCCCTTACCGATGGATCATATCGATAACTTGTCTTTGGGGGTCACATTCCCTTACCGTTACCGAACGATCATTCTCTCAGTTCAATTTACAAATAGGGTTGTTTAGGCATACACAAGAAGAAAATTATACAAAAAGATGGACAAATATGATGATAAAAGGGACATGTGAAATAATGAAACCCTAGTTATATGGCACAGAATATGCATGTACTCTCTAATTAAAGAGATATTAGTAACATAATGACATAAATTGAAAGATCATATTAAAGTACATAAAATAGGGCATTTAAATAATTGAACAAAGCTTATAAAGGGATATATACTCTTGACTCAAAAGGAATATAATAACATAATGGCATAAAATAAAGGATCATATAATTGTTCGTAATGAGAATAGGGCATATTAAATAATTGAACGAAGCTTATAAAAGGGTATGTACTCTTGACCCCAAAGAAATATTAATATCATAATGGCATAAATTAAAAGATCATATAAATATATATAATGAAAATAGGGCATATTAAATAATTGAACAAAGTTTATAAAAGGGTATGTACTCTTGACCCCAAAAGAATATTAATAACATAATGGCATAAATTAAAAGATCATATAAATGTATATAATGAAAATATGGCATATTAAATAATTGAACAAAGTTTATAAAAAGACATGTACTAATGGCTTAAAAGGACATGAATAACATAATGGACAAACATGATCTATGTGGATAAAGGAAAGAAAAAAGATGAATAATGCCATAAGACACCCAAACATAATAACATGTATAGATGGTAAAAATAATAATAAAGCATAAGCCAAACATAAAAGTAAAAAGCATAATTTTCTACTCTTTTTCTAACGCCTCTTTATTCCCTATGAGCTTGCCTCTTGTGTTTGCACACAGAATATTTTCATAGAAAGAAGGGGGAGGATTAGTGTTTGAGATGTGTGATCTTCTACCTATTGGTATACCCCTATTTATATACTTTTGGTAGTAGAGTGGTTGGGATAATTTTAAATTCAAAAGAAATGCGGTTATTAGATTCTTATCCATAATTCAAAATTCTAAACCAATCTTCTAACTGATTTTCAAAATTTGAATTTAATTTTGTTTCTAGAAGGAGTGAAGGGCGGTTATTACAAAGTAAACTACCTTAAACCAACTCTTCTTGCATTCTTTTTTTGGCTCTGTATTTTGACACACCTCTAGTGCATACACCCTATTTTGCAACTCTATCAATCTATCTTGGAACCCACCAATAATACCCACTAAATCCTGCAATTCACTAGGTTCTTCCACAACAGGCTTCTTAAAGCTGAGATAAAAAACAGTGTCAACCCAAGCGAAGAACTTGCAATATGGTTGATTTTCATGCAATGAACCCAATTCCTGATTCTGCTCAGAACCATTCTACAAATCCAAAAAGCTTGTTATGCAATAATTTTGGTTTCTTACCTTGTACATAGGGCACCCAAAAAATAACCTTCCAGGATTCTTCGTAGTAGTCGACTTGCATATTCTCGTGTGATACCCACAAAAGCAATTTGGGTGTTTTTCCGTTGCGAAGTCGATTTGGCTTAATCCTCCCTCGCCCATGCTGTCCTGGCTTAGTCTCCCTCGCCGGCGACTAGACGTAGCAGAGCTTTCGTCGCTAAAGGTCGCTGAAGCATTGTCATTATAGAGTGCAAACAATAGGGCTCTAGATGCACGCAAAGGGGGATTCCATCCCCAAATGGTGACGGTTGAATGTGGGTAATGGAGGTTGAAGATAAAATGGATGAAATCGGATGACGACAATAATGTGGGCAATGATCTGGGGTTTAACATTGAAGAGGGGTTACATGTTCTCTCTGTAAATTAAAGAAGAAAGGGTGGGTTTTGAGCCTTTTGGTTTTCAAAAGAGGAAAACACATAGGATGTACATGGGCCAAACCCTAAAATGACTCAGTTTAAACCTAGGGACTGATCTGTCTTTTTGCACAGATAGACCACTGACTGTCACGTGTGCCAGTCTAGGACTCCACGTCAGTATTTTCCGTTTGTCATTGACGGAGAAAGATTGTCAGGGACTGATTTATCTATCAGAGTTAAACTTGAGGGTATTTTTTGTGTATTTCAAAAATTGGGGACTAAAGTGTCCAATTTTAAAAATCTTAGGGACTGATTTGGATAATTACTCTAAGTTTTAAAAAGAATTTACACTCATTAGCCCAATTTGTTAAATATTTTTTATAAATATAAATTAATTTTAATTTAGATT
>NC_029789.2:5774881-5798107 GCF_000816755.2 Arachis ipaensis | reverse complement strand
TTAATGTCAATTTAAAATGTATAAGTTCATTGTTTTTAGTTATAATTCACGAAATAAACTTTTTAAATAAGTTTGTGGGTTTGTCGAGCTTTAAACAGGTCGGCAATCACCTAAATAAATTGTTTCACCTTCAAAATTACGCAAATGCATTGTTTCCAAAACGAAGACGCAAATGCTTTGTTTCACCTATCTATGGAAACCGCTACTGGCAGTAGCGGTTTACACAAACACAGAAACCGCTGCTGCCAGCCGCGGATTACGTTAAGTTGTGGCAGCATGAAAACCGCTGTTGCCTGCTGCGATTTCTGCATGATTATGGTTGGTCATAAATCACTACTGCCAGTAGCGGTTTATGTGCATTGGGGCTCGTGAGTTAACCGCTAGAGGCTATAGCGGTTTACGTTGATAGTGGCTGCCTATATAAACCGTCGAAGGTAGCCGCGGATTACTCATTTGGAGTGTTTTTGAGGTTGGGTAGAGAAAGAAAATTCTAGAGAGAAGTCAGAGCAACTTGAGGACGGGTCCGAGGTATCTGAGTGCCGACCTCCGGTGGGATATCATGGGAGACGAAAGGAGCTTGTACCAACTGAACGGTGTTGCGCATATTGCCGGTGCCGTTGGTGACGAGGTAAGTTAAATTTTTTTTTTTTACCATTAGCATTTGTTAATTAGAAAAATGGTATGTAAAGTAGAGGAACTAGAATTTATAGATTAATCCCTATAATTTGAAATTAGGCTTGTCATGTTAGGTTGTTAGTTTAGTCGGTTTGGGTAGCATTTTTTTTTTCCGTTAATTTCTATATATGATTAAGTAAATGAATTTAGTTCCCTTCAATGAATATTATTGTATGTGTTGTTGGTTTATTTTATGGAATTCTTATTGTTTAGGCTCATATGAGTATTTTTTTTTATGATTTGTCCGTTTTTTATTTTTTACAATTATTTTCTGGAACATTTTTTTGTTTTAACTTGACAAAGTTTTATAGTTGTGCTTGTTATTTATTTTATGTTGGGTTATTATATTTTTATGATATGAAGGGTTGTATTCGCTGTTATTTATTTTCTTGTAAAACAACTTTTTTATCCACTTCGTCCCACACGCACCGAGCTTCCGTAATATGCTGAACATAATCTCTGCCAACGTACTCGAAGATCGGATAAAAATACTAAGCGGTTATCTATCCATGAATTTCACACCATGCCTTTTGCTCTTTTGAATTTTTCCAGAGCAGTGGACCAGAGCCACAAAACTTTCCTCCCCCTCCATTTGTGAATAACACTCTTCCTCCATATTTGGCCCCTCCATGGTTTATATAGACAGCTCCTTTCACACATACTGAACGTAAACCGCTATAGCCTCTGGCGGTTTACTCACGAGCCCCAATGCACATAAACCGCTACTGGCAATAGCAGTGTATGACCAACCATAATCATGCAGAAACCGTAGTAGACAACAGCTGTTTCTATGCTGCCACAATTCAACGTAATCCATGGCTGGCAGCAGCAATTTCTGTGTTTGTGTAAATCGCTACTGTCATCATAGATAGGTGAAACAATGCATTTACGTCTTCATTTTGGAAAAAAATGTATTTATGTAATTTTAAAGGTTAAACAACTTATTTACGTGAATTGCCCTTGGATTTAAGTCTAAAAAGAACTTTAATAAGTGACAGACTTAAATTTGAGTCATCTATTTACAACATAAGTTAGATTCGTCAAAACTTATGTTTGATTCGATCTATTTCTATTTCTAATTTTGATCACAATTTCTTTTTAATACTTTGACCATAAAAAAATGTTATTTTAATATATATTAGACACTAATTTAAAATATTGTTTTAATATATATGACGTGACAATTTAATGTGCTAGATTAGCTTATATTAACGGAGATCTTTCCGAAGAGAATAAAACACAATTTTTTAATTTTCTTTTCTACAGCAATTTTTTTACAGAAAAGCTCTGCATACAAGCGATTATGGCTTGTAAGCATTACAAGTCAATTAACCAATAACCCCCCAAAATGTGCTGCAAGTGTTACGTCCCATACACGCGCTATATAAAGATCCCGTGTATATATAACTAACAAATTTAAAAGATTTGTTTCCTTCTTCATTCTCCTTCTTTCCAAGTTTGCTCGTTCTTCTTCTCCTTCGTTCCCCTGCTTTTTCGATCGTTCTTTTTTCCCTCCTTTCTCACTGGTTTGTTCTTTGTCATTGATGTTATTTCCTCTCTCTATAACTCTAGCTTCGTTTTCTTTTCGATTTCTGGTTTCTGAAATCAAAGTTTGAACTCGTTTTGAAGATAATGGATGATTCAACCTCAGATTGTCAGCTGAATCAAGGCGAAGTGGATTATGAATTTGAATCTAATGAAGTTCCTAAGGTTTGATTTACATATGATTACTCTGAATTTTATTGCAGTTATTTGTATAGCATTGTGTAGCTGAATAATTCGTGAACATTGACTGTGAAACTAACGCGTGAACATAAATCTGTGGATTGAATCAAATATATTAGTTTTTATTAATTATCTGTAATTTATAGCAGATGCTCGGGTGTAGATAAGAATTTTTTAGGTGTATTTTTTGGGGAAGTGTGGGAGTATTTATAGTTTATGGCTTTTTTTTGTTATTTTTAGTTGAGTTGTTGTCGTTCGGGTGTATTATATCAGACATGATTGGGTGTATTTTTAGTTTTTGACATGGTGAATCCTCTGAGTCTTCTTGAGTCTCAGACTCAGAGGTAGAATTGTCACTATCAGTTGTTTTTGTCTCCGATGATGATGTTGAACTTGCCTTCCTTTTTTTTGTTTTTTTTATTTTTTATTTTATTTTTTTTCTTTATTTTTTTCATTTTTTCTTTTATTTCTGCCATCTTTATAATCCCCTAAAACATTAGAAATTTTAGTTAGCAACATTCAGGTAAATAAAATACACCCAAGATATTTTGTTCACTTACCATATGTTCCTTTATTTCCGCCCTCATTCTTTCGACCAACTGCTCCTTACTCCAGTTGGCAATCCAGGGTTCTGGAGGTCTTTCTGCCATCTTCTTGTCTTTATTTTTTAAAAGATGAAAGTAAATTATCATCAGGGCAAATAGGCAGCCATCAATTGCCTTTTTCTTTTTCAGCTTGTAATCTGTTATGCCATTGATGATAAAACTCAAAACATGTCCTCCCCAGTTCCACTCTGTTATTGTGTACATCTCAAAAATTGGGGCCAGGTGCACAGGTGAGATTTTGTTTATTGTCGTTGGTAACAGGAACGCCATCTGTATATAGAGGATGAAAATCCTCTTGAACATGAGGCGATCCTGTTCATTACCAACGCCAATATCCATCATCTCATCTGTTAGATTTTTTAGGGTCTTACCCTGTAATCTTCTAAAAATTTCTTTGTCATCTTCATAAAGATTCTTATAATTGACTTTCTGAGGAAATAGATCTCCTACAAAAAGGAAAACAACATAGTATGAAAATCAGTTCAAATACACCCAAGCATAAATTGAAATACACCTATAATTTTTAGCGAGTTACCTGACGCGTTGATGCCAAGCGCAGCCCCTATTATTTTTTGTCTTACTTTAAAAGAACCGTAGCCGGTTTCCAGTCGATTTTCCCCTAATTTGAATGAGTTAGCCAACTCCCTTAATATTTGGTGATACACCCTTAGCGGCGGGATGTGCATCAGGCCATCAAATCCAAAATCCCTAACAATCGTTTTCTTCTCCTCGCTCATGTTTCTGAATTTCTCACTTAACAAATGTGTTGCACACTTAAGGTCTTTGGTTTGCTGTAAACAAAGCAAAATTATAGTCAGATATATTTCTATTATATAAAACTGATTTCATCTAAGACATATATTTGTTCTTACATTTTTTCCAACTTGGTTTCTAGCTGTCATTTTTTCTGAAATAAAAAATACACCCATAGATATGAGTCAGATACACCCATAGATATGAGTTAGATACACCTATATATATCAGTCATATATCACTCAAACATGCATTAATATACAAAGTCAAGCAATATACACCCATGGACAAGAAAATATTAGAACAGTTGCAACTGTTGACTATATTACAGTATACCAGTTCAGAAATATACACCCATCAAATTATGCCATATACACCCACCAAATTACGCAATATACCCCCAAAAATCAGTTACCAGAAGAACTAGAACAACAAGAACAGTAACACCTAGAACAACTAAGAAGAACAGTATAACCTAGAACCAAGAATAACAGTAAAACCTAGAACAAGTAGAACATTATAAACTGTAAAATGAGACGTAGAACAAGAAGAACAGTAAAACCTAGAAGAACGTAGAAGAACAGTAAAACCTAGTTCTTCGATTTCGAAATGTGAAAAATATACAAGATGAGTAAAATAGTAACGTAACGTACCTTGAGTATTATAACTTCGTTTTTTCTGGAGATTGTTGATGGAGAGTTCTATGTTGTGTTGATGGAGAGTTCTAATCTTCGCGACGATTGCTATCTCTGCAGTTTGCAATGTTGCTCAAAAATGGACGGTTTGTGTTTTCTTCGAATGGCTTGGAGAAGTAGAAGAGTGCACCATTAAGAAGCGGTTTTCGCGAAGCACAACTGTTGAGTGGAGCGCGTGTGAATGAAGTGTGGGCTGGGAACTTGTATAACTTGTAGGGCCTTTTTGCTTGTATGTGTAGCAGGCTCGCTGTAAATATCATAAAAGAAATGCTAAAACTTGCCAGGACTTGCCTTATTTAGCATTAATTAATGCTAGGTAGACAAAGAAAATAGCCAGAACTTGCCTTATTTAGCATTAATTAATTGTCGCAACAATTAATGAATGCTAAATAAGGCAAGTTATGGCAACTTTTGGCTGATTTTCTTTGGTTACCAAATATTTTCGATCATAAAAATGTTCAAAATTTTAAAATCTTGAAATTGTGGCAAGCAATTTATTAGATCTCATCTTGACATGGTCTAATATTCAATAAATCAAAAACGGCTATATTTAATGAATTTAGTCAATTTACACATTGCAATTTAATATAGAAAAAAATTATTATCTTTTAAAATTTTATATTTTAATTTTAATTTTTTAAATACGATTTTATTTTTTTGTTTCAAAGTAAGTTTGTTGAGAGTTTGCCTATCTTCCGGCAAACTCCACTTCAAATTTTAAAAAGAAATGATTAATCCAAATTTTTAAGCTTCATAGTGCACAATAGCAACTATTATCATCTTCTCTAGAGTACATAGGAATATAAGAGTACACAGGAATAAGTCATATTTTTATTGGGGAAATAATGATTTTTTTTTATTTATAATAGAAAAAATCATGGTTAAATATGACTTATTCTCTTGCATCTATGTATTTCTGGAGACGATAAAAATGGTTGGTGATTCGTCTGAACACTGGGTAGGCCGAGCTTAAGCACTTCCGGGTGAGTCGTCAACTGAGAGGAAGAGCTTCACGCCGGCCAATGGTCAAACACCGCGGCGGGAATACCTGCAAAAGATACTCCGACGCTCAAGTTAGTAATAGTCTCAGAAAAGAGAGAGAGTAATTAAGTGAGAGTGAATAAGTAAATATGAAAACTGATAGTGGAACCTGAGACCTAGCTGAGTATATCAGCTAGGTTTTATAGGAGTCCGTTTTCACCCGTTGGTGGGTGAGTCCTAGTTTATAGATTGGTTAGGATATTCTGTTATGGTGCTATAAATCTGCTGAGCACGTTTCTTATTTTCAATTAGGTGATGCTGCCTCGGTCCTGATCACGTGCCGAGATTTTCGGACGGCTGATACGGGACCGAGCTTTATGATGCACGTGTCTTTTTATTCGAATGGGTGAGGCCGAGCTTATCTGCTTTTGTTCCGAGCTTGTTTAATGTGACGTCAGCCTCGGATATTTGTGTGCCGAGTATTTCGGGTGACCGAGGATACAGGTAACGTATCATAGCCCCCAAGCTTGCCTTGGTTTGGACAAGACTAAGGCGAACTTTGTATACTTCGGATGGCAAAATCCTCGGTCGCTTTGTTTATTATGTGTGCTCCTTACACCCCCGAGCTTGTCTTAGTTTTGGCGCATTGGTGTTTTGAAATGGTTTGTGGCATTTATTGCCTGTGTTGTTCTTCGTGCGGTAATGAATGATTGATTTGATTGCATTGTAAGTTTTGAGGAGCCCCTGACCGTTTGATCTGCTGAGCGTTGATCGTGGGCTTTCTAAGGGTGTAGATCAGAGGGAAACGTTTCATATGTAACTGCCTTCCAACTATGTAATAAACGTGCTTCCCTTCCCTAATATTTTTCCTTTTTGTGCTGGGTGCTTCTGCGTTTTCGGAGAAAATGAGTAAAAAAGGTGAGTGTTGATTCATTTTCTTGCTGCTTCTCTCTTCTTCTCTTACTTTTGATTTTCTGCTCCTTGTTCTTATGGAAGGTAAAATGTCTAATGAGGGTGAGGGGGGTTTATATGGTTGGGTTGATTCTAGGGTTAAGGAGTATGTGTCTCAGTTCAGTGATAAAGAGTCTGTTGATATGCTGGGTTCGAATGTTTGGGTTAGGAGTGGTAGTGATATAAGGATAGAGATACTTCCCTGTGGTGTTGATGACCGGGTTTTTCATTCTCGTGATGATTGGGCTTACTTTTATATGTACAGCTGCCTTTTTACTGAATTGGGAGTTAGGGTCCCTTTTACTGATTTTGAATGTGGTGTGCTTTATTGGTTGAATTGTGCTCCGAGTCAACTTCACCCAAACTCCTGGGGGTTCGTTAGGGCTTTTGAGGTGTTGATGGAATTCCTTGAGCAGCCGCCCTCTCTTCGGTTGTTTTTCTCCTTGTTTCAAGCTAAAGGGGTTAACCGAGGTCTCTGGATTAATCTAAGTAGTTACCCCCGTCGCGCTATTTTTGGCCTTTATAAGTCTTCTTTTAAGGACTTTAAAACCATGTATGTTAAAGTGAGGAGTGTACCCGAGGAGTTTCCTTTTTATTTAAATGAGTTTCTTGTTGAGAAGTTCCCTTTGTCTTGGTGTTCCGAGCCTGTGCAAGCTTTAGACGTGGATGATAGGTCGGTTGATGATCAACTTGTGATGGAGTTTCTGTTTGAGAAGTTGGGCCCAAAGGGGTTGCTATCTGTGTCCGAATTGTTAAAATGGGATTCTGATAGAGAGGCGGTTCTGAGATATCTAGGTAAATTAGTTGTTTTTTTGCTTAGTTTGTTGTTTTGTCCTTGTCTGTTCTTACTTTGTTGGCTTTTTGGTGCAGGTGAGAAGGTGCCTACGATTACTACTGCTGGTTTGAAGTCATTCTTCAATCAGCGGAAGAAGGCTGAGAAGGAGAGCTCGGCTACCAATGCTGATAAAGGCCCTGTGATTCAGCCCGAGGCTGCTCTTAAGTCTAAACGAAAGAGGGGTTTTGCGAAAGAAAAATTTGCTGAGGCTTTCCTGAAGGAAGGGGAGTCTTCTGTGGAGCTTCAGTGAGTGGAGTCTGCTTATGAGTCTCAAAAAAGATTGCATGGCTATTCGGAAGATGTTCATTGTCGTTCATTATGGGGAAAATTGTATCCTTTTTCTGTCATGGCTGATGAGCTTTGTTGCTTCCCGGATGATATGAAGATGGTCGAGGATGTCGGCCATGTAGGAGTGAGCCGTTTTATGCAGGTGAGGGTTGTATTTTGTCTTGGTGTGCGTTTGTTATATTGTGTTTGATGTTCTTCATTTTTGTTCTAGGTGATTGGTGCACGTATGGTAGCTGTTGGTCGTGCTCAAGAGCTAGTTTTTGAGAGAGAACACAAGTCTGCTCTGGATGTTGCTGAGCTGTCTTCAGCTTTGGAGAAAAAGGAGAAAGCTATCACGGAATTGTCCTCCTCGTTAAAGTCGAAAGAGTCCGAGCTTGCTGAGGAAAAACGTCTTCACCTCTCTTGTGCAGAGGAGATGAAGACTGTTCAGGCTGACAATGATCGCTTGGGGTCAAGGGTGAAGGAGTTGCAGACTGAGGTTTATGAGTCATATGCACAAGGCTTTGAGTGCGCTGTTTCTCAAGTGCGGGTGTTGTTTCCTGGATCAGATGCGGACATGCTTGATGCAACTAAAGTGGTTGTGAACGGGCAGCTTGTGGATGATGGTGCTGCTGCTTCAGATGATAGCGGGGAGTCTAGTATTGGCGATAAGGCGGACTAGGCCTTTAGTATTTGATTATTTTGTACATTTGTAGCCTCTTTTGAACTTTGTGGCTGTCTATCTTGAACTTTGTTTTTTGAATATTTGGCGGTAATGTTTTGGGTACCAAGTGTATAACTTGGTTGTGATACTTTTTGTTTTGCATATAGCTGGAGTCTAGTATTGGCGATAAGGCAGACTAGGCCTTTAGTATTTGATTATTTTGTACATTTGTAGCCTCTTTTGAACTTTGTGGCTGTCTATCTTGAACTTTGTTTTTTGAATATTTGGCGGTAATGTTTTGGGTACCAAGTGTATAACTTGGTTGTGATACTTTTTGTTTTCCGAGCATATAGCTCGGCTTGATGATGACTTATCTTATAAAATTTGATTTTTTGGATAAACTTATGATTGTGTGTTGGAAGTAATCGTATATATGTATCGAAGATGGCCAAAGCCATTCTCTGTTTAAGTGAACTTGTTGGAAATGAGAGTAATGTAGAACATGTAGAACTTGTATTTTTGAATGGAAGCGCGTTAGGATTTGTTTAAGTGACTTGATGATATTGTTTGTTTGTACTTCCTCCGAGCAGTATGCTCGGCATGCGCATGTTGTTTTCCGAGTATGAAGCTCGGATTAGTTTAATTAGATAAACTTTGACTTATTCTTTTGCTGGTAGTTTTCCGAGGAATATGCTCGGCTCGTGATGTTTAAGGTTCCGAGGAGTATGCTCGGATAGTTTGAAGTGTTTTCTAACTGAAATGTATGCTAACTGTCAAAATGAGAACATTAAGTTGGATGGGTACAATGATTTGTTGCGTCCGGCCTCGTTAAAACCCTCCCCGAGTAAAACCCATGTGTTTTGGGAAAAAACCTTCGGAGGGGAAAAAGAGTACCATCATTCGCTATTTTTACAGGCTATGTTATGACTGATATTTCCTTAGAGAGGATACGTTCCATGTTCCTGGAAGTTGCTCTCCTCTAAGGGTTTCTAATTTGTAAGCCCCCTTTCCGAGGTTTTGAAGAACTCGGAAAGGTCCTTCCCAATTTGCCGCTAATTTGCCATGTGCTGGTGGTTTTCGTGCATCTTCTGTTCGTCTGAGTACAAGGTCGCCATTGTTGAAGGACCTGTGAACTACTCTTTTGTGGTGTCTTTGCTCTAGGTATCGTTTTCTGGCTCGCTGCTTTATGGCGGAGATGTCTCTGTCTTCTTCCACGAGGTCCAGTTCGGCTGTCCGAGCTTGTTGATTGTTTGATTGATTATAGAGCTCGGTCCTTAATGTTGGGACGCTGACCTCTACTGAAATGAGCGCTTCTGCGCCATATACTAATTTGAAGGGAGTTTCCCCTGTGGCAGATTGAATGCTGGTGTTGTAACTCCATAGAATTTCTGGAATGAGGTCGGCCCACTCCCCTTTAGCTTCGCCGAGCTTTTTCTTTAATCCCTGCAAGATAATTCTGTTAGCTGATTCAACTTGTCCGTTAGTCTGCGGGTGCTCTACTGAGCTGAAGTGATGTTTGATGTTAAAATTTGTCAGAAAGGTGGCGAGCTTATGGTCTGTAAATTGTCTTCCGTTATCCGAGATTATTTCTCTTGGGATACCGAATCTGCATATGATATTTTTCCATAGAAAATATCGCACTTTTTCTGATGTTATGTGCGCTAGTGGTTGTGCTTCTATCCACTTAGAGAAATAATCAATTGATACTAAGAGGAACTTTACCTGGCCTGGCGCTTTCGGAAAGGGTCCGAGGATATCCAATCCCCACCTATCGAAAGGCCAGCTTACCTCTATGGTATGGAGCTCCTCGGCCGGGGTCTCTAAGAGGGTGGCGTGCTTTTGACAATTATCGCATGCTTTTACTTTATTGATGCAGTCCCGTTTTATCGTCGGCCAATAATATCCTGTTCGCAAGATCTTCGTTGCTAATGCTCGGCCGCCGATATGGTTGCCACAGACTCCTTCATGGGTTTCAGCCATAACCTCCTTGGCTTCCTCTTTGCTGATGCACTTGAGCAATGGTTGTGAATGTCCTCGCCTGTATAAGGTGTTTCCGAGCACTGTATAGAAGCTTGCTCTTCTTCTGAAGAGCGGCAAGTTCGGCTCACCTTTTGGAGTGGTGCCTGTATTGATGTAATCGAAAAAAGGTGTTTGCCAATCTGGGACCTGTGTAATACTTAAAATTGTTTCTTGCTCAAAACTTGGTTTGTCAAGTGTTAGCTGGGACAGTGCTGATGTGTTTTCGGCTTGCCGTGTTGTGGCTAATTTAGATAACATATCGGCCCTGGTGTTTTGTTCTCGGTTTACATGGATAATATCAAATTCTTTAAATTTTGAAATTAGATCCTTTGTTATGAGCCAATATTTCTCCAACAAAGGATCTTTTACCTGAAATTCGCCCTTTATTTGATGTACCACTAAGGAAGAGTCGCAGTAGGCTGTTATTCGAGGTATGTGTAGTTGTAGGGCGAGCTTTAGTCCAGCAAGTAGGGCCTCATATTCTGCCTGATTGTTGCTTGCGTTGAAGCGGAACTGTAGTGACTGCTCGGCCACCACCTTATCTCCTTCTTTTAGTAGTATCCCTGCCCCACTGCCTTCTTTGTTTGACGCTCCATCCACATGTATGCTCCAACTGACCTCTGTATTATGTGTGTCATTAGGCATCTCCGATATAAAGTCGGCTAGCACCTGTGACTTCAGTGTTTTCCTTGATTTGTACTGGATGTCGAACTCGGAGAGCTCGACTGACCACTTTATCAATCTGCCGGCGAGCTCGGGTCTGGTTAATATCTGCCTTAGCGGTTGGTCCGTTTGTACTATGATTGTGTGGCTCTGAAAATAGTGCCGCAGTCTTCTTGCTGTGGTGATTAGTGCTAGCGCCAGTTGTTCTATCTTCGGGTACCTTGTTTCTGTTGGTTGTAGCACCCTACTGATGAAGTATACTGGGCTTTGCTTTCTTCCTGTTTCTGTTACTAAAACCGAGCTTATAGCATGGTTAGATACTGATAGGTATAAATACAGTGGGTTACCTGTTTCTGGTCTTTGGAGGATTGGTGGTGATGTTAAGTGTTGTTTAAGTTCGGTAAAAGCATTTTCGCATTCGTCTGTCCAGTTGAACTTCCTACCTTTAGAGAATGTCTGGAAAAAGGGATAAGATCGGTTTGCCACTGCAGGTAGGAAACGTGACAGGACAGCTATTCGTCCTACAAGTTGCTGAACCTCCTTTACCGTTTTTGGGCTTGTCATGTTCAGCACGGCCTTGCACTTTTCCGGGTTGGCCTCGATGCCTCGAGATGTTAACATGAATCCCAGGAACTTCCCTCCTTGTACTCCGAACGCGCATTTGTCTGGATTGAGTCTCATGTTATATGCTCGGAGTTGTCTGAAGATTTCTACTAAGTCGTCACAGTGGGACCTCTGCATAGGTGTTTTTGCGACCATGTCATCTACATAGACTTCCATATTGCGGCCTATTTGCTGTTGGAACACCTTGTCCATTAGCCTTTGATATGTCGCACCTGCATTCTTTAGGCCAAATGGCATTACCTTGTAACAAAAATTCCCATGTTCTGTTATAAAAGCTGTTTTGCTTTGGTCTTCTGGGTGCATTAGGATCTGGTTATAGCTAGAGTATGCATCCATAAAACTCAAAGCTTTGAAACCAGAGGCGTTATCAACTAATTTATCAATACAAGGCAGTGGATATGCATCTTTGGGGCAAGCTTTATTTAAGTTTGTAAAGTCGACGCACATGCGCCATTTACCTGAGCTCTTCCTTTGGTTGAAGGATATTGTGACGTCTGGTTCTTTGCCCTTCTTTGGTTGTATGGTTCCTTCGATTGCCAGCATTGCTCTATAGCTCCGCTTCCTGGCCGAGCTTGTTTCTCCTCCGCCTACGAATCCTCCTGATATGTGGTTGATGACTCCTCTTGGCGGATTAGGAGTCGTCCTCTCTTTTTTGTCGTCAGCCGTTGCTTGCTTATGCTCTGCCCTGTCCGAGTTTCCTCCTCTGCCCTTCCGGGTCTCAATGTATTTGTCCAGGAGACCTTGGCGTGCTAGTCTTTCAAGGAGGTCCTTCGCAACGATGCAGTCATCTGTGGTATGACCGAACTTTCGGTGGAAGGCACAATGTTTTGTCTTGTCCACGAATCGTTGATCCTGGTAGTTCCCTGCTCGAGCTGGTGGTTTTATGATTCTGGCGTTGAGGATCTCTCTGATGATGTTCTCTCTTCTGGTGTTAAATCTGGTGTATGTGTTGTACTTTGACGCGGGCTTAGGAGGTTTCTTTGTGTCCCTGTTGCCTGGCGATCTGAAAGTCCTTTCCTCATCTCTCCGATGTGGCTGTTTGTCTGATTTCTGGGCTTCTCGGAGTTCTTCGATCTCCATTTGCCCAGCCGCCCTTTCTCGGAATTCCTCTAGCGTCTTTGGTTTTGTTATGGCAATGGTCTCCCGAAATTTGCCAGGTCTGAGGCCGGCCTTGAGAGCGTGCAGGTGAACGGCCGGGTCCAAGTCTTGGATCTCCATAGTGGCGTCAGCGAATCTGGTCATGTAATCTTTCAGACTCTCGTGCTGACCTTGTTTGATGGTGCCGAGAAAGTCCGAGCCATGTACATATATTCTTGATGCCGCGAAGTAATCAATAAATGATCTGGCGAGGTCTTCAAAGGAGGAGATCGAACCTGCAGAAAGTTTAGAAAACCAGAGTAACGCCGCACCATCTAGGTAAGTGGGAAATGCTCGACAGAGGACGGGCTCATTGTTCGGGCCGTTGAAGAACATCATCGATTGGAACTTCTTCACATGGGCTCGGGGGTCACCGAACCCCTTGTACGGCTCCAGCGCGGTGGGCAGCGTAAAGTTTTTTGGCATCTGGTAATTCGTGATCTCCTCGGAGAAGGGGTTGTCGAGGGTGAGCTTTTCCTTTGGCGGGACGATGTTTAAAGGGTCCGCCGTACTTTGAGCCGAGCCTTTGGAGTTCTCTCCATTATTTTGTGTTGAGAGCTCGGCTATCCTTCGTACCTCCGCCTGAAGCTCAGCGATCTGAGCCAGGAGGTCATCCTGTGAGAGTTGTGGATTTTCCTTGTCAGCCATGTCCGAGAATCGGGGATCCTGCAAGATAAGGTAAAAGACTAAACGAAGGAAACAGTGGGGTTAGATGTACTCCGGCCCCACGGTGGGCGCCAAGTGATTCGTCTGAACACTGGGTAGGCCGAGCTTAAGCACTTCCGGGTGAGTCGTCAACTGAGAGGAAGAGCTTCACGCCGGCCAATGGTCAAACACCGCGGCGGGAATACCTGCAAAAGATACTCCGACGCTCAAGTTAGTAATAGTCTCAGAAAAGAGAGAGAGTAATTAAGTGAGAGTGAATAAGTAAATATGAAAACTGATAGTGGAACCTGAGACCTAGCTGAGTATATCAGCTAGGTTTTATAGGAGTCCGTTTTCACCCGTTGGTGGGTGAGTCCTAGTTTATAGATTGGTTAGGATATTCTGTTATGGTGCTATAAATCTGCTGAGCACGTTTCTTATTTTCAATTAGGTGATGCTTCGGTCCTGATCACGTGCCGAGATTTTCGGACGGCTGATACGGGACCGAGCTTTATGATGCACGTGTCTTTTTATTCGAATGGGTGAGGCCGAGCTTATCTGCTTTTGTTCCGAGCTTGTTTAATGTGACGTCAGCCTCGGATATTTGTGTGCCGAGTATTTCGGGTGACCGAGGATACAGGTAACGTATCAGTTGGTATTGCCGCCAGCAATGTTAAAAAGTCATGTTTGTTGTCTGTGTATTTTTGTGTACTCGTATATAATGAATTAATGACTTAAAAATTTGAGTTTTGAAAATTTTAGAAAAACTTGAAGTGAAGTTTGCCGGGAGATTAGGCGAACGGAAAATACGATAAACTCGGCCTAAATTAAAAAAATATATATATTTAAAAAATTAAAACTAAAAAATAAGATTTAAAAAATAATAAATATTTTTATTTAATTTCAATCAAAAATCCGTCAACAAGATTAGTACTATGCATTTTATAAATGATAAAGTTTACATACAACGAGAAATAATAATTCATCCTAATCAGTAATAGTAACAATAGTTTTACCAAAAAGATTATGCAGTTTCTCAATTTTCCATAAAAGGTGAAAAACTTTCGAGATGATTACATATATGTGACTGAAATTCAGTTGCTGTCCAATCAAGGATCTTATTAGGTATTAGCCACCTGAGCTTATCATCAGTAGGTTTCAAAATTTCCAAAATTTTTAATTTCTAGTTAGAATTTTGTGGCCGTAATCCTAAGTCAAAAGAGGGTTGTGTTTGATTGATAATGGAATGTTGGATTGTATTTTCACTATTTTGTACTTACACACAGTGATTAAGAAGGAGTGGCATAACCATACGCATGCTAACAAGAACATTATCTCCACGTGTCAAGTAGTGATTGGATGAATGGATATTCTCATCAAATATCCGAAACTCCACAGCAAGTACAAGCCTAGTTGACAACTCTTTCTTCACTTCCACCACCTGTGTCTCAGACGCCACGACCCACCACCCACCACCACACATTAACTCATTTACTCAAAATCTCGTAGGCAGCCATTAATCACTTCCATTCGATGAAGAAAAACGACATCTTTTTCTCTGCTGCTTTCTCTTCTTTCTGAGTTAAACAAACTCATCAAAGTCTTTTTTCTTTTTCTTTTTTTTATTGGTTAGTTGTGAATGGAGCTTTCTCTGACACGGATTCCCAACCCTTCAACTTCATCGCTTCCAGCTGCACTGGCACACTGTTCATCTTCCAAGATATGTGAATTTCAGCTTCCCAGGAAGAAGAGGGCATCTTTCTTGGAAGCTCCGACTAGGCTCTCCGTTCGATGCGTTAAGGCCTCGGCGGAGAGAACCGGTGACACCATTGATGACGGGGAGACTCGGGGCGGAGGGTTCACCAACCCGGCCATGGAGGTCACCACATTCAACCGCGGTTTCAACGACGCTGACTTCCCCGTTTGGGAAAAGATTGGTGCTGTTGTGAGGCTAAGCTATGGGATCGGTCAGTTTTCTTCTTGCCACGACAATGATTACCCTTTTTGTTTTTTTGAAATAAAGTTGCAAACTTTGGAGCTACCCTTTTTAGAAGTTCTTTAGATGAAAGGAATAATTGCATTGCTTGTGGTAATGCTAGACTTGAAATTTGTTTGTTGTTCCATAAAGGAAGTAAAAGTTTCTGCTTTATGTTGCTGCTTGTGTGTACTCTTTCACATAATAAAGTTTTTATTTTTCCCCATTACGTTTTCTGTTTCAGGGATCTACGGTGCCATGGCTGTTGCTGGGAGTTTTATATGCTCGATCACAGGAATTGACTCTCTCGGAGGTTTCCATCTATCATTAGATGCAATCTTGGAAGGGCTTGGATATGCGGCTCCTCCAATTATGGCTCTTCTGTTTATACTTGATGTAAGTTGGTCCATTTACACCATGTTGATAAGGTTGTTGTGCTCTTTTGCATGTGCTTTAGCTTGTTCAAGTCGAAATGCATCGGGATATATTTGGTTGGGAATACCTGTAATCAAGGAGAATTGTTCATCATAATCTTGTTTATCCTTCACCAACATCAACTTTCCTTTTCCATAAAAGCTGAAATTAATTAACTGCCATGTTTTCATTTTTTCGGTAGGATGAAGTTGTGAAACTATCACCCCATGCCCGAGCAATCAGAGATGTAGAGGATGAAGAACTCTGGAGCTTTTTCTATGGGATGTCCCCTTGGCAGGTAATTCACCATGACCTGCTTTTTTTGAAATACTGAATTGTGTAGATCTAGTGCTGTGATTGAGAACAGAGAATGATTTTGTTGGTTCTAATTTGCAGTTTATACTGATGGTTGCTGCAAGTTCAGTGGGAGAGGAACTCTTCTACAGGGCTGCAGTTCAGGTTTGTTCAGGAGCTTCTGTACCTTGTTTCCATGGTCTCAGACAAGAAATAATTTTGGATGGTATTTGAATTTAGTAACAATGAAACATGGATTTTGGATTTGAGCCATCTATAATCCTCCCTAAATGGTTATTTGGATCAATTGGATGAGATGTTGTGGTTAACACGAGAGAACATCACCTTTGTAGATCTGTATAAGCAGTTTCAATTTTCAAAGACGATAGTATATCTACCATGTGATTAGTTTTGAGTTCTATGAATCTTACTTCACTAGATCGATTTCCTAACTAACTAAGCAAGGTTTTCAGATATTTCAATACGAAAAATCTGGTTACGTTGACTGGTAAACTTTCATTCTAATGGACTGGCTTACTTCTAACTTTAACATTGGATTTGATGCTTGTATCCATTTGATATTCAACTTAATGATTACTAAAATTGGCAAAAAACTTCAACGGCAACAATTTCCTGTTGAATACTTCACTCTAAAATTGAATGAAAGAAGAAAACTGTAGCCTCCATAATCTTGTTTTCTTCCTCAAATGCTATAGATCAGAGATTAACAATCTTTCACTGCAATTCTCCAGGGAGCGTTGGCTGACATATTTTTACGAGGCAGTAATCTTATCTCAGATGTGCAAGGAATGGCATCCTTGGTATGTTTACTATTCCTTTTTCAGTTATACCATCTGACAAGGGCTACTTATTACAAGTATCCAAAGCAAAATTTTTCATCCCAGTGGCTAAATGGTGATTTATTTTCAAAATTGTAGACAGGGGTATTGCCTCCGTTTGTACCTTTTGCGCAAGCATTTGCAGCTGTACTCACAGCTGTTCTTACTGGTTCTCTCTATTATGTGGCTGCCTCGCCCAAAGGTCCTCTTCTTATTGCCCTTCAACATGTTTTCCCTTTGTATTGACTTATTTTGTTTTTAAGCTTGCTTAACGTTCTCTTGCTTATTTGTTTACTTCTTTCAGATCCCACTTATGTTGTGGCACCTGTTTTGCAATCTCGCTCAGGCCGTCAAGATTTGAAAAAGCTGTTTGAAGGTTCAATTACTTATCCCTGCAACAAAGCATTAGAATCAGTTCATAGATTCATAGATTAAACAAAGCTTCATTTGGTTCAGAAAGTGGTGGAATAAAGTCATAAACTTACGAAGTTTCTCTATAATATAATATCTACTAGTCATTGATTAAGCAGTTTCTACTTATTATATCTGTTTCACGAGTCTGATTGCACTGTCTGCTTTCGGTTTGCAGCATGGTATGAGAAGCGCCAAATGAAAAAGATATATTCCCCTCTTCTTGAAGGACTTCTTGCCCTCTACTTGGGTTTTGAATGGATTCAAGTAATCTTCTTAGCTTTACATTTTATATAATCTTTTGAAAATATTTTTCTGTTGTGTAAGATTTTCAAGGATAAACTAATTGGCAATGGTTATGTGACAGACAAATAACATTCTAGCTCCCATTATCACACATGGCATATACTCAACGGTTATATTGGGACATGGCCTTTGGAAAATTCATGACCACCGGCGTAGACTACGGCAAAGAATCCAGCAGCTCAAATCAGAAGAAAGATATTCCAAGTAGATTTTGAAATACCATCCATGGCTGACACAGCTTGGTGAAAAATTGTATATGTATTAGAGTTGTTAATCTTGTAAAGGAAAGTTGTATAATTATGTTAGTTGAGATCTCTTACATACAGAATAAGCAAGTTCTGATTACAAAATTTTCCAGTTATGAATGTTTTCCAATAAAATGGGGGAAAATGTTTGGTGAAACAAATAGCACATTTACTGTTCCATTTAAATTATCCATGGAACATTTTATTTGAACCACTAGCTATCATGGGGTGAATAATTCACCATGGGACGTAGTGGGGTAGTATATATCCTTTACGGCTTTACCCCAATGTTGACTGTGCTAAATAAGAGACAAAAAAAGACATACAAGTTAGGTGCTGGTTAAAAGTCAAGCTGTAGACGCAAAAGAAAGTAGGTAAATAGATAAGCATCTAAACAATG
Organism: Arachis ipaensis; assembly: GCF_000816755.2. Classification (NCBI taxonomy): domain Eukaryota; kingdom Viridiplantae; phylum Streptophyta; class Magnoliopsida; order Fabales; family Fabaceae; genus Arachis; species Arachis ipaensis. Next base: position 5,779,984 of record NC_029789.2, on the reverse strand, counting down.
TTACATAAGATTCTTCATAAAGAAAAGGAATTTATTTTGGGTAGATAAAACAGAAAATTTTAATTGAACATTTTCTCACATGGAGCGTTATATATCACCCAAAAAGGAAAAGAAAATACCTATTAGTAATAGTATATAACAACATATAACTTAGATAATAGCGTATTAAGTCAACTATTTTCGTAAGACTAGTGTAGAAATCAATACCACCAAACTTCTACTTAATACAACACAATGAATACATAGAGTCACTTAAGGTCTTCAGCTTTAGCAGCAATGACATATTCATAGGTCGTGGAATGCTAGAATGAAGTTCAACTAGTAGTCTCAATCTTCCTCTAACTGAGCAATGATGCTTGCAAAAACTCGATACCCTTGAGACATATCCGTAAAAAGACAGTACTCATTCTGGGCATGGTATGTAGCCATTAGACCTAAAAGTAACATGAAACGCAAGTGAGTAAGTTGTTTCTTATCAAGATTCAACGTGTATAAATTTGTTCTTAGGAAGGCCATACCATATCCAGCAGTTTGGACATCAAAACCTTCATCCTGCGGCAGATAAAATAAGAGTTCAAGTAAGGAATCTGAGTGCTAACTGCCTACAACTAGAAAAGATTTTTAATTTTCGCCGAACAACGAGAATGTATTATCACCTGTAGCTCCCGAATGAGTGGCAAACTTCCAGTAATTGAGTAAGGCTTCACATGCCCAACTACTTCTTCAGTTGCTTTGCACAAAACATGGTAGCCTCTGGAATTAAGATCACAAGCTACTCCAGAATTTGCCTCATCAAAAGTTAGAGTAAGGCTGTAGAAGAATGCAAAGGGAGCCTTAATAGCTACACATACGTGAAAATTAAAAATCAAGGGATCCAAACCTTAATAGCTATATATAATGGAGGATAAAGAAGTCAAACCTTCCCCTTAAGTCATCATCAGGCAAGACATATTTTGAAACAGGACCCCGTGTTTCTAGCTTATGTATGTTGAGATTAATGTTGTCCACATATTCTTGCAGCTTTGTCACTACATCCTTCACACTGAACAAAGTATTAGACCACATGTTATGCTTGAAAAATCATTGAAATATCTGATTCTCACATGTTTTTGCTTCTCCTTTTACAGAATTATTTTGCAAATGCAATATATTAGTAGTAGCAAAACGAAGAATAAAAAATTGAATCCAAAGTTCCAAAAAGAACACAACTTTGGCCATATTATAAGATGTTGCTTACTTGTAAAATGGGGTTAACCTGCAACACACAATAAAAACATCAGTAATGCCATATCAAAACCATTCCTAAAAGAAAAATCTAGATTGATTGTAACTTCCAAGAGCATAAACCTGACATCTCCTGAAATAGTACATTCCCCTGGAATTTGGTTGATTCCACCTCCAGGATCTACAGTAGAAAATATAATAATGAATATTGAAGATCTTATATTAAAAAAGAAGTATTAAAGTAACAATTTGAGCCCACAAACTTACAGCTCCATTGGGTTGGTTTCATGGTTGATGCGGTGGCGAACCCATAGATCTGTTCCTGTGGATGTGGTGGGAAGTCTTCATAAAATCGTGACTGGATTTCCTTTAGAGCATCCATGGCTAGCTCCAGAGGATTTATAGCCTGCAAGAAACCAAATATGAAATAATAGACAAGTTAACAACTCAGTACTTACAATATTATAAAGCTTAGGAGTCGAAGTCACAGAAACATTAAAATTAAAAAAAAAATGTATTGATTGGTCAATACTTGGTCAAGTTGCCAAGCAGCAGGGGTAAGGCCTAAGACAAAAGCAACTACAGAATTGGTTATAATCTACTTTGACAGTCACAGAACCAAGCACAAGCTATTTTCTTCTCTCTTGTTTTGTCATCAAGAATACAGTTTAGTAGAGAAGGAATAAAATTGGAATAATTATGTTTACTTACACACACATAGCACATCTCTCACAAAATCAAGAATTAGAACTTCATTATTAACTTATTAATATTATATATCATACTCATCAAATAAAAAAACCAAAATAAAAATAACAGTAGTAGAAAATGCCATAGCCGAGCGAAATGTTGAAGGCAGTACTATATGAATGAAGAGCATACTTTATGAGCTAACCCACTGTGAAAGAGTTTTCCGGTGACATGAAGTTTCCAAGGTATCATTCCACCAGTTCCTATACAAGGTTGTTTATCAGCCGTATCGATCCAAAACCTGACAAAAACCACCACCAAAGATCAAACCCTGGAAAAATGAATATATTATAAATAAAAAAGGAAAAAGCTACACACAGTAAAGTCAAACAAATGCACCAAAGTATATAAGTGGAGGAGAGACAAATTCAAGTTCCACTGTTGAAGAAAAAATAATAATAATAATAATAACAACTTACAGTGGGCCTTTCTTAAGCTTGTTAAGGAGGCCATCTTTAACGAGAGCATCAACACCAACTCCGGTTATGGCCGAATTCTCTTCATTCGCTATGAAAACAGCAACAACGCTCGATTTCAAACTGGGCTTGGTTTCCCCGAGCTTCCTGAAGAGCTCCGTCACAAGTGCCACGTGTCCCAAACAATCGGTGGTTCCACGACCCCTAAGCTTATCCCCGTCAATGCTCAACGTAAACGGATCAAAATCCTGAAATGAATCCCCATACCAAAGTAAAACAAAATAAAATCAATAAACCCTAACACCAACGGTTCAAAATTGAAATAAGAGAAGAGGAGTACCCAATCGTTGGGGTTGGCGGTGACGACATCCATGTGGCAGCCAACGAAGGAGAGGATTTTGTCCGGGGAGGTGCCGGGGTACTCGACGATGAGGTTGCCTCTGCCGGGGAAGTAGGTGACATGGTTGAGGATCAAGGGACCGCCGCCGGTGGTGGTGCTTAAGGGGAGGAGGGAGTCGAGCACGTGCTTGACCACCCTGTCTTCTTCTGGAATCAGCTCCGGGGGGTTGTTCTGCACGTACTTTGATTCTCCGATGAGTTTCGAGAGCAGTTCCACGAAAGAGCCCCTCTGTAGGTCCCCAAGTATCTCTTTCACTTTAGCCATCGACACTGCAAACCCTACTTCCTTCTTCTTCTTCCTCTTCCCCCCTTTTTCCTTGTTACAGTTAATCAGTTACGGGTTCAGTTCCTCCCCTTCCGCAATTCCACTCACGTCTCTCTCTTGGGCTTTCCTGATGGGCCAATACTAATTGGGCCTAGTTAATTGGACCTTATATGTGGTTAATTAGTGATCCATTGAATGGTTGACCCATTAATATATGCATGTAGGTAATTTTCTTTAGCTAGTTGTAGTGAATTTGTTTTTCTAGTTATTTTGTATTTATTATTTTAAAGAAAAAAAATGTTAGAGGCTCAGCAAAAATTATTGTTTTTAGCTAACAATGCTGGTGAAAAAAAAAAATAGTTGGTCTTTCAATTTTTTTTTTCTTTCAAAGATGCAACCCATTGGCCAGCGGCAGACCCTTAAGTGGAACTCAGATCGCGACGAATTAGTCCTTAACCTGTCGAGTTGAGAGATACCGTGAGAAACCAAAAAAAAATTCACACCATACTTCTATCCTATGTTAAATTATTATGTTATCTAAGTATAATATGTCGATAATTTAAAATATGAGATTTGAACCCGCAACCTCTTAATTGAGTATGAGGAGATTATATTAATAATTTGCCAATGAATTATAGCTCAAATGGCATAGTCTCCCCATACTCAATTAAGAGGTTACGAGTTCGAGTCTCCTATCTTTGGTAAAAAAAAAATGTCAATAATTTTTTTTATTAACGTGGAATTAATCAAAGGTGATCATTGGTCATTTTATCAATATTATTGAATTTGGATTTTGAGAACATAAAAAAAAAAATATTCGTTAAGAATTCAATAAGATCAAGTTAAATTAGGACTCATGCCAATAATTTAATTTCACGCCCCATGTCCTCACTTAGTCACTTACCTAATCTTATGCATAACAAATATAAAAGGATAGAAATTAACAACTTTTCCTCATAAAATTAACAATACTTATCCCATGAACTAAAATTTGAGACTGATGAGTTAACTAATCCATATTCTTATGGCTCATTAAATATAATATAATATATGTTTGAATTGGATGGTGATCACATGATGTGGAGATAGAAAAAAATAATAAGGAAAAAGGAAGGCGATAATGAATGAATAAACGAGAGAGAATGGAAAAAGAAGAAGGGGAAGGGGAAGGGAATTGTCATATTCGGAATTAGGGGGGTGTGTGTGTGCGGGAAGTGTCACTGTTAAGAACAGTCAATTTGGTTTAGAGGGAGGGAAAAGAGAGAATAGGGACAAGGACAGGGTTGGTTGGTTGCATGCAATGGCAAAAGAAGATAAGTAAGAGGCAATGATTACTGATTAGTGAGTAACTGGGTTTCCGAGCCCACAACACTGACCACGACTATTCCTCAATCCCACTTCAATTCTTTCTTCCACCATTCCCACAAAACGTTCTTTAACCCATCCCTCTTCCCGTTCCCGTTCCCACTCTTTTCTTTCCATCTCATATACATATATAACATACTAACATTCGTTACATCCACTTATTATCTGATCTGGAGCAGTTATTTTATTTATTATTTATTTTTTTGAGATTGAATTCATCATTAATCTATCGTTCTTTGTTAAAAGAATTATCATTCACTTGCCGCGTAGGCCGATACTAGCTCTTTCGATTCATATATATATACATAATTATTTCAGCTCTATCATATCAGGCTATACCACCTACATATAAATATATATATAGGAAATGTAATAAAGATATTTAATACACAACAAGTAATTATTTGCAATGTCTTTATTATGTATTTATAAAAATATTTTTAATATTTTAAAATTTAAATTGAATTTTTTTTAATTAAAGTATAAGATATCATCTTAGTTAATTAATTTTACATTTAATAAATAAATTAAAATCGATTAATATACACTAATATAATACTAATACACTACTAATAATATAACCCTCTCTAAAAAAGAGATCTCTTTTCTCCTTTTCTTTAAAAAACAAAAATTAATTCCATACATACTAATTAAACTAATAAAATAAAATAATTATTTTTATAT
>NC_029789.2:5768306-5774856 GCF_000816755.2 Arachis ipaensis | reverse complement strand
GATGTTTTTACGTAAATATTAAATAATTTAATAATCTATATTAAATTATTTAATAATTTTTAATTATTATTTTCACATAAAAATATCTTTAGGTAAATAATATTTTATTGAAATGACAGTAGTTAAAATCCAACCATAATAACGGTAGAGAAAATATTGAATGAAATGATAAGATAAAAGTTGAGAAGAATGCATGTATGTATTTCAATTAAAGGGTAATTAATGCATGCACTTACCATATAGGTGTATAACAAGAGAGGGATACAAACTTGGAGATGTAAGAAGTAATAGCGGACACTGAATTCATGGTTGTGAGATATCTGAACATCTATATCGGTGACAGTAGAGAGAGGAAGGGCATGCAGTGATGATGATCAGGATTCAGAACCTGCACAAATAAAGAGAGATGAGAGAGAGAGAGTATATAGGTAGCAGAAAGAACAAAGAAGGAGGCGGGGACCAAGGAGAGAGCACATAGAGATAGATATTGATCTGCCAAAGGAGAAGATCGATGGAGAGTTGAAGTATTCATGCACAGCCCATAAATATATGTGCTCTTCTTAGCTGGCTCTCTTGTCCTCCCATTCTTTCTTTTCTCCATGGGGGTCCAGACACCCAAACTACCCCCCTAATTAAGCTTAATATTATTAAACCTAAGCTTCTCGCATATATATATATTATCTACTATTATCAATGTAAAAGGAGTGTACTTGGTATGTATTCTCTTTTCTGTCTTGTTTCTCGTAAATTTACATTAAAAATGTTTAGAAAACAAATAAAAATAACTACAAAATAGTTTAGAGTTATCATATTTTATCTTTTAAATTATTAGACTAAATATTAATTGTATATGTATACGGATAAAAAGAATGGCTCTCATATTCAACAGCATGAAATGAAATTATTTTTATATTTAGGATGTAACAATATGAAAGATTACACATTTGCATCCCTACATGTGAAAGATAACATTTTTGCATATCTACATGTATATTCCCACCATTAGTGTTTTTTCTTATATATATATATAAAACTCTCTTTTATATATATATAAAAGAGAGTTTTTTGGTGACCAAGATAATGGTATTTAAAGATGGCCAAAAATTGATCCACAAATTAAAAGTTGACATGTGAAATGGTTGAATATAGTGAAAAACATTTTAAGATTATGCTTTTGTGAATTACATTAAAAATGAGAAAAACTAAGTTATAAAAAAAATATAAATACATAAAAGGAAAAAAAAGGATAAAAAAAAAAAGCTGTGAAGTTAATAAAAATGGGATTTATTTAAATAAATTAAATAAATATAACAAGATATGTGTATTTGTACATATAAAAATATAATTTTTAAAAATAATAAAAATATTAATAATTTAAATTAGATCAAACTCTTAAAATGAAACGTTTCAAATAATAGAGAAAATAGGCGGTTTCAAATAATAGAGAAGATGAACAGTTTCAAAATAACAAAGAAGATAGACGATTTTAACTAACTAATTAATTAATGGGCGACTGGATCTATCACGTAATTTTAAATTGCCCATTTAAAATCAACATATTATTTTCCTAGAAACCAAGGTTTTTAACTAACTAATTAATTAATGGGCAATTGGACCTATCACGTAATTTTAAATTGTCTATTTAAAATCAACACATTATTTTCTTAGAAACCAACCCATTTAATTATCTTCTTTGTTATTTTAAAATTGTTCATCTTCTCTATTATTTGAAACCGCCTATTTTTCCTATTATAAATTCTAACCCTATAACGACAGAGAAGAAAAGAACTAGAATTTAGGATTCTCAAAATTAATATATATAATAAGAGTATTTTAGTCATTTTATATAATAGGAGTATTATAGTCATTTTTTATAAAAAAAAAATTAATTTAGACCGATTCAAAATTTGATTCACTATTTTTTGATCAAATTAATTTATCTGACCTAATTTTGACAAAAATAATACAATTTAAGTGATTATATATATTAAATTTTAATTATTAAAAAATATCTTTAAAAAAAGACATTTTATGCATCTTTATGTGAACATCCTCCGTGTGGGTTGGGTGATTAAGGTGGTTAAGACCCACCAACAAATCTAAACATGACACGTGACAGCGTTTGACATAAATGAATGATAGTTTAACTCCAATAATAAAGTAATTCAGCTAATAATGTCTTACGGTAAAATCTTTGAATCATCATTAAACAATGGAAAAGTATGAGTAGACAATAGCCTTATTGTACAATGCGTACAATGGGAGTTTAATTGTAATTAAAATTAAATTATGGGTAGTTATTTAATTTTGAATTCTTTCTAATTTGAAATTTGAATTAAATTAGGATTACCTTCAGTTATATAATCAAATCAACAAACCCCTTTCTCAATCCGCCATTGCCTCCTTTTTCTCCATCGCTTCTTCTCTAACAAACCCTTATCTCTCTTCTTCATTTACTCAACCCAGATCACCCCAACCATCACCCCCAGCCAAGCAACCACCGTCACCCACCCTCTCTCTCTCTTCTCTTTCTTTCTTCTTTCCCCATTTCTCCCTGCCGTGTTCGCTGCCCCATGCCCCTGTTCGCGCCTGTCAGCTCCGGCGAGCAACACCCCAGTGCAACCCAGCAGCGGCTAAGTTCTGTGCCGCTGGACACCATCACTGCCCCCATTCTTCTTTCTCTCCTTCATCAACACAGGTTCCATCCCTTTCTTTGTCCCCGGTTCTTTTTATTTTATTTATTTTATTGCTTTTAATTCTGGTTTCTGCATATAGATTAGGCTTAGGACTAGTTAATATCTGTTGCTAGATTGAATGTGTTTGCTGGCTGAATTTTATGGGTTGATTGCTGCTTCCATTGAACTGAATGTTCTGTTTACACATGATGCACACCATATGTTCGATGAAATGCCTAAATGAAATCTGTATGTTTAATTCTTATGTATGGCCAGCATTTGACTTAAATTCTATTCTCATGAGGCAGTATAATTTACAAGTGTGCACTTTTATGTGATTTCTAATGATATTTGATCTTGAATTTTGTTATGCACTTGTTTGTGATTTTTTTTTATCAAAACACCAATTTGGTTAAAAATTCAGATGTTATCAATTGTTTGGTGTATTTTTGAGCAATTAAAATTGGTTTTCATCAAAATTATTGCTTTTTGAACAAAGGACCGTGTTTATGTGATTATTTTATACTCTTTGACATAAATAAGTGAACTTCTTTATTATTGCCTTAATTATTTTCTTTGTGCTAATTGTGATTAACCCTTGCAAATTCAATACACAATTGCAATAACTAAGCTTTCCAGCCTCAATTCACTCTAAATTGCCTTAGTCTAAGTTGTTTGCACGTTAATTACATTTATTCCTTTAATAGTTAATTAGGCTCCTTAATTGTGGATGAAACTAGGTCTTTCTTGGACTAATTTTTATTGGTATATGAATTTATCTGGTTTAATGTAAATTGCATGTATAAACATGAGATTGTTGAATATGAAAAACAGCGAATGTTATTATCATCGTTAAGATTTAATTTGATAATGAAAATTAAATAGCCAAGAGTTAGTTATCAACGGATGGGCGACTTAATATACTTCCTGCATGTTCAGTTTGGAATATACATATGATCATACATGATAAACACTAAATGAATAAAAAAAACAACTCTAGTCACCATTGGCTCTAAAACCGATGTTTGGACTATGTGCTTGGTAGTTGTAGCTACTGTATGTTCATGTATGTGATGTATAGTGACATTATTTGTGCTGGTTAGTAAGGTTTCTTTTTTGGTCTATGTGCTTGGTAGAATGATTGACTTAATTTCTTTTTTATGGTTGCATTGTTTGTGCTTGTTAGTGAGGTTTCAAGCAAATGATATATACTAAGGATTTATCTTATTATTTTTTTTTGGAATTGTAGGCCATGCAACTGTCGGATGTTATTGAGGTTGGAAGTGAAGAGACGGATCTTAGTTACGAGGTTTGGACTCTAGAGGTCGGTGCTCATGTTGGCCGCAATGAGCCCCACCAATTTGATGGTTCATGTCTTTATTAAGCTCATTCGACAATAGTTAATTTCTGTTAGACATGACTTTTCAGTATGTAATTCATGTATTAGATACTATAGACGAAAACGGTTATCTGGTATAGAAAGAATGGGTTTATTTTTAAAAAATTTTGGATGTTCGTTTCTAAATATTAATGATGTTCACTGTTATTGTATCCATCCGGATGGTTAATTTATTAGACAAGATGGATGTTCATTCTAATTATATGATCCCACTTATTGATTACACAATTATCGCTACTCACAAATGTTGGATGTTCATCTTGACATATAACTGGATGTTCAGACCGTGGTCACTATAGCGTCTATTCAGGACGCTTCATGAAATCTTGGCTCAATGTCAAAATTCAAGAACTCAATGCTTAACAAATTCAAGTCATTTGACTTTGGAAAAGTAAACATAAATCTCTAGATAAAGATTGGATGTTCGTTATAGTAAGAATTTAGATGGTTACTTTCACAGATAAAATGGATGTTCACTTTCGCTGTAACATCTGTTCATAATGCTTCATGAAAACTCGACTCAAGTTCAAATTTCAAAAACTCAATGCTTAACAATTTCAAGTCGTTCCACTTTGGAAAACTAAAGATAAATCCCTGAATAAAGACATAGACAGATGTTCATTTTAGTTAGAATATGGATGGTTCCTTTCACAAAGAAAATGGATGTTTACTTTCATGCATTTTTTTAGAATGTCATGCCTGAGTGAATGAAGACCAACATTTTCACAAAATTACAAAAGGTAAAAGAGGATCCACAGTTACGTCCTCCTAGTTTCACATAAATAAATTTCCAAGACTAGAACCAGTGTATAAGCAAAACAAGCATATCAAAAGTTACACTCTAGTATGAGTATGCTAATTTTTCCTGTCCTTGACCTTTTCCACAGGTGATAATCCTTCAGTCCGTCGCGTCAACATCCTTGTGTTAGGTGCTGTGAGTATGCTAACACCTGATCATGCAATTGGTCCTCTGCAATGCAATGCAAGATTATTTTCACTTTATAACAAGGAAAAAAAACATAACATAACAAATTAATAATTAAATAATCTAACAAATATCAACCAAATTTCAACAAATGTCAGTCAGTTTACGTCACATTAGATGAACATGGTCCCAACGAAAACAGGGGAAAAAATTAATTTAAACTGATATATAAACCATATCACCAAACTTTATTCAATCTTTTCCTGCGCTAAAATTAAATCATCATGAATTGCAACAGCCTGAACTAACTACAGACTCCACAGTCGCCAGGATGCTACAATCGCACCTAATGCTTTCTCACTATGGTTAATCACTCATATCATCAACAAAATCCATCTATGATACTACATGCAATAGCGATTACCATTCGCAAAATGAACAACTCCACCTACTTACCTTGGATGGTTAGGATTCTTCCGGTGATGATGTTCGTTGTATTTTCGGTGAACTGTTGAGGAACTTGCGGCTGGTTTCCCAGGTTCGGATGTGCAGCTGCTCGTGGATGATGGCGGACACGCGAGTAGAGAGGTGCGGCTGCTGCTTTCCGCTAGGAGCGCTCCTTTGCCTTCAGTTCTGATCGGAGGCGGAGCTCGGAGGGGCTGGGTGGCGGTGACAGCGGGTTGTTCAGCGGCAGCCAGGCGCCGTCCTTGAGGGCTTTGATGAGGTCGTTTCCGTTCCGTGTTCGCCTTCCACGGTTCAAGCTTGCGGCGCAAACGGGTCTTCTTGGTTCGCCGGTCAGTGGAGCAATTTGGAGGGTTTGGGATGGGGAGTGAAACGTCGACAACCTAGTGGTTTGGGATATGGGGAAAAAAAAGTGTAATTAGCATAACGTGTGGTGTGGTAAACTAAACAGCCACATTAGATTAGGGTTATTGATGGATTAATTTCCTCTTTTAAATTAGGTTGGGCCTTATAAACAGCCCATTGTAGCCATTGTATACATATTTCATTGTCTCTCTAGCGGGACTCTTAAACAATAGTTATTAACAATTAACAATTTAATGAAAATAGCAAATCATTGAGACAAATTTGTAAATTTCCAATATCCTTACTCAAGTAAGATTGAGCAAGTTGGAACTTGGAAGCACAATTATATCGAGACATCGAAAATTTTGGGAATGCAATAATAGAAAAAGTGACAGTATGAAGCATGGAGGATGAACTAGAGTCCCAAGTGTTATTGGTGAGGGTTACGTTAAACTAGAATCTCGACCCTGTGCATCCACTAAGGGTGTCATTAATTAGCATCAATCACTAAAGCTTCTCCTGTAATGACCAATGCTAGGTGTCGAGCAAGCACTTGCAGGTCAACGAATAACCACCTTTAATTAGCTACTACAAGATACGCCACTCGAGATCTCTCCATATATATATATATATAATGCTTTCTGTTTACTATTTTTAAAAAATTGTAAAATTAAGTTTTTTTTTAGTTAGTCAATTTTTCTTTTAATTATATTTTTAAATTCTAAACTTTCAAAATCTATTTTC
>NC_029789.2:5759401-5767631 GCF_000816755.2 Arachis ipaensis | reverse complement strand
TCCAGCCAATCCAATCCCAATTATCACACCACACATTCACCAATGACTACCTCTCTATCATCATTTACCTCTATCAGACTAATGTATGATGATATTATTTCTTTTAAAATTTTAATTTAATAAAAAGAGACAACATGAATAATTATATCTTTAATATGGCTCTTTAAATAAAAGATTATTTTGAATTTGCTTTATTTTTTGTATAGACTTTTGTTTTTCTTTTTATTTATTTTATAAGAATCGAACTTTAGACATTTATAACATAAAATTCTGATATCATATCATGATACCACTTCTCCCAAACACTTAAACTGATAAAAAGACGCAACATGAATAGTTATATATATCGCTAACAAAAGGCAAAAAGGCTTGAACGTGAAGACGAAAGAAAGAGAAGGAAAAAATGACAGGAAGGAATAACAGACATGATGAGAGAGACAGTGGTGACAAAACAAGCTTGTAAAAATGATATTAGCAACGTGGCAGTGAATGACACTAGGAAGGAAGTGCAATAGAGATAACGAAAGATGAATCGATAGAATAACAACAAGCAAAGGTGAACAACAACATAAAGAGGTGGCAATGATGGCGAAAACAACGGCACCAAGGTCGAGACAACGATAGCAAATGCAGAAGGAATACCTCGAGATTATGAGTGAAAAGAGTGAGGAGAAGATAGAGGAAGACTCAATGTAGCAAGTATGGAGGAAAATGACGATACAATGAGACGATATTAGGGTTTAAAAAGTACATGTTTCGAGGCTTACCTAGAACCAATGTGATTTGGATTTGAATGTGAGATCTAAACTCCTTTTAGAATGAGATACTCATTTGTCTCCTCAGCAAGGTGATGCTATCCGAACTCTTTAGAGAGGATGATTGGGGGACACCTACAAGGAATTTCGATACTTAAGTTAGTAAGAGTTTTAGACAGATTTTTAGTAGAATGAAGTTCGAAAAATACCTAAGAGTGTTAAGGTATTTATAGTTGTAGGTAAGCCAATAATCACTTTATGAAGTGGTTATACCTTTAATGGTCGATAATTGTTTTCTTTTATTAGGGAAGTTATTAAGATTTCTTTTCTAAATTAATTGGAGAGCTTGTAGGAATCGGTTATACTCATATAGATAAGCAATGTTAGACCTGCGTTTTTGTGTCCATCCTCTAATCAGGTCGGCTAGTTCATAATGTAAGTCAAATTATTAATTTATAGAACGTTGGTTAGACTTTAGTCATTTTAGGTCTAACTCTTATAATAATGAGTCAGAATATAAACCATACATATAAAAAAATGAATTAGGATTTAAGAAGTAAATTATTTGAAATTAAATTAAAAGAGTAAAAGTGAAAAATAAATTTGACTAATCATTAACCGTGAAAAATGTAACAGTAGAAGTATAATTTTTTTAATTATTAATAATTAAATAATAATTAAAAATAATAAATTTTAATAATTCTCTAATATTTTTCTGTAATTTAAACCAAAATCTTTCGATAAAAAATACATAAAAATTAAAACTCTCTGTACTGTACTGTATACATATAATCATTTCAAGGGTGAAAAATATTAAGTGCAATGAAGTAATGAAGACAAGGTACATTATTGATTATAATTAACAAGCTAAGGATTCGGTATCTGATCTGCATCATCTTAAAAAAAAAGTAGTAGTGTCAATGATAAAAGGTTTACTTACATACATGTGGCTGCAGATTGAAGACTGCGAAGTTTCCTCCCTTGCTTTATTCGTAGATTTTTCTGTTTTATTTCAAATCACTATGCTAATTCGTGTGGCTTACACATTATATTGAATGATGAATATATACATACATGAAACAGTTCTTTTTATCGTACATATCAACAAAAATCAGCATGAGCAATAATAGACATTTGCCACATGCATCTCATCATCATAATATGCCATAGCATGTCAGGATAAAGGTCTAAAACTTGGGATATATATATATATAAAATTGAGATATTGTAGATATCTTTTAAATTTTATAATAATGATACACAAACCAATAATAAATTAAAAACAAAAAATTCAGAGAGTAGTCAACTAATTGTTAATTATTTAATATTTTTTTATCATTGTTTTAATTTACAACTGCATTACATAAAATATATACAGCTGCCAATACGCCATGACGACTCATCAGGAGTGATAGAATGAAAATTACCTACTTTTTTTTCTTGTTGCCGTAAAATAAAATAAAAATAGTTGTGAGCTCTGCTCTTGATTTTAATAATACTTCTTTAGGGGTTGATAAAATTATATAGCCACTATAATAATGGACACTATATATATATAGACCCACTAATTATATGTATTACTATAAAATAATAGTAAATGCATGAGTTATGACATAATTAAGATGGCTACTAGCTACATTATTACCATAAAAAAATTTTAGCACAAAATTTTTTATATACAAATATATATATATATATAATAATAACAAAATTTGGTGAGTATTCTTTTGGTACAATTAATAATAGTGGATTAACTATTCAAAACAAAAAAAAATGGTATTTTAATTTACTAAAAAAGCATACAAATATTTTATTTATAACTTTGAGAAAAAGAAAGATATATAATAACCAATATTATTATTGAGTTTTTCAACATATATATCCGTAGTTGTCCAGCAAAAAATAATAATTTGCATGTATTATTATAATTTTTGTCCTATTTTACAGCATTATCAAACAGAGTACAGAAACATCTTTTTGTGTATTTGTTTCTAGTATTTGTATCTCAGCTTCACTGTCATCTCAATATATTTAAATAGGTACGTACAGCTTTGACACTTGTTCACTTTGTTTTAGTGGTCCAGAGCCCCATGAGAACTAAAATAATCCCTACTAACTAATTATCCAAATTACATTTTCTTTTTCCTTCTCTAAACTTTGATAATGATCTTGATGAACTGTTGTTTCTAATAATAATTTCTTGAGTTCTATTATTCATAATATTCAGTATAGATAGCCTCGATCATCATCATATGCGGCTGCTGGTTGAATAATGCAGGTTGTTAATTTAGAACATACAAATTAAATTAATGTACATAGTAATTTTGTGTGTGGAAGTAGCTAGCAACAGCAGCTAGCAGTTATAAATAATCATCATATGCAGTAGTTTGTCAGCAAATATTCAATTTCCCAAATTAAATTGTTTGAATGTAACAGTGTGTATGTGACGGTATATATATATAGCTGATGATGAAGATCATCATATATATATATATATATATATATGAGTAGCCACTAGCATAAAGACAATAGAATGAATTTTGAGGATATTCTGAGTAAGGAGGACCACATGCATGAAGACATTAATTTTGCAACAAAACCATAAAGCTCAAATAATGAATGTACACATACAATTTAATTTTATGCGCTATATAGATACATAGATAGATAGATAGATAGCCTTTTTCAATAAATATTATTGCATACAAATAAACCCCACACCAATATAGTGTAGTAGTGCTTATTGCTGCACCACTATTAGTACTGTCATAGTTGCATGTTTATATATGGTGAAGAATTGAAGATGGATTGAACACATTACATTACAACATGCACATGTTCCAGGGTCCCAACTTCTGCAGTATATGTTTAGAAATGGTAGTTGTAGTCCTCTGACACACATAATCTAATGTCCCTTATTTATACAAACATGCATACACCAAAATAAGAGAGATAAGAAATTCAAAAGTACAGGACAGTAAAGAAGATTAATGGTTCTATATATCATCATATTTGTTATATCTACCTTTTAGGAAAGCTTATAAGGTTTGCTAATAAAGAAGATTAATGGTTTCAGCTTTTGATGAAATATAGTATAATAAAGAGAAGATAATTGATGCACACGCCGCCAATTGCAGCTTCTTTTGCTGTGAATAGACAAGTCCATGTTGTTTACGCATTCTACTACAGCTTTTTCGTTCTGAATTTCTAATAAAGTGATAATTAAACTCATATATATATAGCAGAGGAACACTTAGCTTAATTAAGCTCCATTGTTGAATGGTTTATTAGAGGACTTGGTGAGTTGTATCTTTTAATTAATTGCATGTGTTTGTAGTGTAAGAATACATATGAAATTAAAGTCTCAATAAGTAGATAATTATTATTCATAATTTGACACGGGGAAATAGTTACTGCATGCATGCGTGTTAGTTGTAGATTTTCTTCAGCAAGTTAGTTCCACGTGGCACCTGTTATTGCTATTAAATACAAAATTGTAGACTGGTATACTTTTATTTCAAACCGCAGTTAAAGAGGTTCTTACCCAGTTACCCATGAGATCAGAAATTACATTAACTAATATGCTACGCAATCTCTGATCAAAGCTTATTTTGCCACATACCACACTACACTACAACTACTACTTTCGGCAGAACAGAAAGGTACATATAATACAAAAGCCTCTTGCTAGCTACTACTTTCAGCTTCATTTCTCTCCCTTGAAATCTTCAAGTTTAATTAGGTGAAATTTCTATATGTATAGGTCATGCCTACTAGCAGCCCCCTCTACTAAAGTCAAATATTTTGGTTGTAGTAATTATTAAATATTGAATTAAATAAAATTTGAATTATTTTAATTTAATTTTTTGTTTTTTAAATATTATTAATATTTCGTAAAAAAGATTATATGAATGATTATATCTATAGCTATTATTTCGGCTAAGAAAATTGGTCATTTTACTTGCGAGATATATCATTATATTCATTCGGCTCGGGAAGGTGCATGGCATGATTCACTAATTAAGACTATTAGCTCGTGTTTTGTATGTTTGTTAATGTCATATGTTTAATTTTTAGAATAGTTTATGTGTTTTGTCTTTGATCTTTCTTAGTTATTGCATTAATTGGACACCAAGTAATGTTATTTGATCTATCTTCAAGTGAAAAAGAAAAAAGAAAAAATTGGAAAGGGACTTTTTCTTTTTTAACTATAGTCTTTTCTACTACCTTTTCTAACTCCCTCGGTAAACAGATCAAAACGGACATAATAATATACACAAGATGATGATGAACGTTGCTAATAAATTATAATTTAAATGATATAATTTTTTCATCTTTATTTAAAAATTTCAAATTCGAATCTCATTTTTAATTTTAGAAAAAAAATGATGATGAACGTGGCAGATATACCTCGGTCCTATATGTGATGGACGGAGATAAATTTGGTACGTATTTATTTTCTAAATTTAAATGTTTTTAATTAAAATATAAAATATTTATCATCTTAACTAATGTAAGGAGAGGGTTAATTAAATTTGAATATGGTAAAAATCAAAATGAGTTGGAGACGAAAAAACAAACAAGAGATGAAAGCGTATGTGGGGACACCGGGACAGAGAGAATCAAGACTTCAACGGAGAAGAAGAAGAAAAAGGAGGGGATTACTGTTGCATTAGATGGGTCATGGGTGTAGATCTAGAGTGTTACACTAATTGATCTCCTGTACCAATCACCTAATTATTTACAATTGTATTATGTTAATAGTAATAAAAATAATACAAAGCGAAAGGATATAATATTATTGAACGATATATACGTAACTAAATCGGAGTGACAAATTTCTATCCATTTAATTCATTCGTATTTTTGCATCTGAATCTTGAATTTGAAATTTTCAATTTTAGTTTCAAGAATCAATCCCTTCTGAAAATTTCAAATATTGTATACGATATATGTCGTTTTCCAATCCCAGAGATAAAGTCCATGATATATATATATATATAATTGCATTATTTACATTGACTGAAAATTACTCAGAGAATTGCATCCTTAAAGGAAAGGGTAAACTAGCTCAGCTATTAGAAGATGATGTTAATTAGTAGTACTATACTATGGTTAAACAAAAGTATTTGGTAAAAAAAAAAAAGAGCTAAAAATTGTCCAATTTTTTTATTAACTTCTTTAATTGCAACACATACTTATTGTTCTTCTTTTCACTCTTCTCATTTTTTTACTATAACAAATATTAATAATCAAATAAAATATGCATTAATTACATCAACAGTAACAATAGAAAGTACATTAATAATATTCAGATTGTTTTATCAACTATTATGACAAAGATATTATCTACTATCTGTGCCAATTTCTAGCCTATTATGCACATAATTTACTTAATCCATTTTCTTTTCTTGTTATATATAGCGAAAATAGTTAAAATATCTGTAATTTAATATCTATAATTTTATACATAATATTTATAATTTTATATAATTTTATATTTGATGTTATATATTTTTAACAATAATTCTTCTCTATATTTGTCCTATTTCAATAATGCTTTTGACATTTGGATTTTAGTATTGTGGCCTTTCCACTAGCGTTTTCATTATTATTGACAAAAATCTATTTGTTTTTTTCCTGTATTAAAATTGTATATATTATTAAAAGCTTTATTCTTATCTCCAATAATATATTAGAGGTTGTCAACAAGTAGGATTGGAGTTAGTTCATTACTAATAAGGCAAGAATATCAAAGATGAAAAATAGATCTTACATTTATAAATTAAAAGAAAGTAATGCATGGAGGCATTCTCTCACCTTACAAAGATGCAACTTCAAATTAAAAGTTCATTGACTTCTGACCAACTTCTTATGTTAATTGAAGATCTAGTCTGAAACAAATATTTCGTTAAGACAATTAGGCTAATCACGATTATTTTCTGGTTCGGTCGGTCAAGTTACTTATTAATTAATATTCTTCTTTTTAATCTTATATGAATCTTTAGAATCATAATTATGACTGACCTTTAAGGATTTAGAAGATGGAAGACGGAGATTAGATACATATGAAATTCGAATTCTCTCCGAACTTTAATAGTTAATTTATAATTTTTTAAGATGATTTTGATATACTTAAATTTGTATCTAATTTTCAAATATCTAATTTACAAATATTAGGTAGCGTTTGTTTTGAGGTACTGAGACAGATATTGAGAGATTAAAACTTAATATCATGTTTGTTAGTTTAGACACTGATATTAAAATTTCTGTTTCTATCTCCAAAATTTCAGTATTTTAGTACCTCCAAAAAGTGAGGACACAAGGAATTAAAATTTTTAGAGATGAAGACTGAAACTTTAATAACATTTTATATCTAAAATGCCTTCATTTCAATTAATTAATTCCAATTTTACCTATTACATAAATTAAATTAGAATTTCATTCTTATTTCAATTTCTGTCTCCTATTTTACATCAAATAGAATACTGAGATTTATTTCAATTTGTCTCTTAGTCTCTATCTCTCCACCAAACGCTACCTTAATGAATATCTAGTTTTTACTAAATTTTCTTATCTTATTTTTTTCGCATTTAAATTTAAATAAATATTTCAAATAAATTCTAATCAAAGTATACAAAAAATGAACATTCTTTTCTCAACTGCCCAGTACTTAATTAATTTAATGTCCCTCATAACCCTAAAAAGAGAGAGTGCTCTACATCCATGATTGAATTTCTAAATGTTAACAATTAAATCTATTCACTTGATATATTCTTTAAATAGGGAGTTTTAGACACCATTATTAGATCAGAACCTATATCTTGGGTATTGAATATTGATATATAAACGAACCAAATTTTAAATTATTTAGTAAACATAATTGAAAAAAAATAAGTAATGACCATTATAGAATTGTCAGTTATGTAATTATAAGATTTTCAATATTTATCTGAAGACGGATTAGTTACTAATTCATCCCTCTATTATTTTTTATAAATCCAAAACCACTGAATCCTAGTAATGATTTAATAGTGTTTCTATGGTAAGTTTTGGTTTTCCCTCTCTTCATTGTTCATTTTAGAATTTTGTGAATGATATATACAAATGGACCTAGCTACTTTAATTTTGTTTGTTTTCGTTATTTTTATAAAATGAATTTAATTATTTTAGAAGAAAAATTGTTAGAATACAAGGAATATGGAACACTTTATGTTTTTTTTTAATTCTTCGATTATAATAAGTTTTAGTATAAGTATTGAATTTTTTCTTTCTTTCAAAAAAAAAAGCAGAAAATAAAAATAAAAAGTGAAAAAGAAAAATCAAAACACACATGTCTATAATAAATTAAAAGAAAAGCTGACTAAAAAAAATTATTAACTATTAAAACCAAATGAAATTGCATATTAACATACTAGAATTTAATTTGTATGCAAAAGAATTTTATACAATTATTTAATTTTATATTATTAAAT
>NC_029789.2:5751942-5759394 GCF_000816755.2 Arachis ipaensis | reverse complement strand
GTGAACAGTGAATATAATATTACAGCGTTTAACTTAAGCAATAATGGGTTGAAATTAATAGTCCCCACGGAAATGTATGCCCAGACACAAATCTATGTACTTAGACCCCTCTACAAAATGGAAAATGACACTTCACTGCAAACTTTTTCAGTGTCTCCTTCAAAACCCTAATCTTCCATTTCTAATGTAAATTTCTTTTTTTAGGAAGAAATAATAATAACATCAATAAATAACTTACATATTTTTTTCCTTTTTTTTTTCCTTTTTTTTTTCCTGAATCCCTTCCCCACCCCCAAATTGCTCCTTCTCCATGTGCGCACCTTCAGTCCAAAAAAAAGTAGCAACCACACACACTCATAGAAAATCAATTTAGTTAAACAAAAAGAGAGAATTTGAAGAAAAATGATCAAACAAAAAAAACTACCCACAGTAGTTTCCATCAGCTTCATTGTTGAGCAACTTAAGAAATTAATTACAGCAATCTAGATCTCTAGATCTTCTCTCTCCAAAGGTAAACACCGTACCAGTGTACCATCAGCACCACCAGCACCACCACCATCACCACACAGCTGCAAAAAAGAGAGCAGATAACATTATTACAAGGGTACTAGCTAGCTAGCTCGCTCCATCATGATGCTTCAGTTTATATATAGATGTATGATTCCTACTAGCTTAGCTTGGTCGAGTTGGTGGTCGCTTTTGCCCCAAGCGCAGCTCTAGATCAAGCTCTTCAAGGTGGTGGTGATGGCCGTTATTGTTGTTGTTAACGAGGGCTTCTTCAATCACTTTGGTGGAGTAAGAAGGAGAAGAAGAAGAAACGCCGTTGATCCCGGATGGCAAGTCAAGGGAGGGAGAACAAAGCGGTTGCATCATCGTCATCAAGTTGTTTTGTGGGTAATAAGATGACGATGAGGATGACGTCATGGAGAGAAGAGTGGATGGAGACGGAGACGGAGATGGAGTAGCGAAGGTAGTGGTACGATTAGGGCTTGGTGGCAAATGATAGAAGACGCACAACCCTGTAGCATTTGAAACCAGATCCTGATGATGACGATGAGGGACATTTATGAATGCTGCTGGTGATGGATATTGATGAAGATGATGATGAGGAAAAGGCGGAGGCGGTGGAGGAGGTGGAGGAGGAAGAGGAGGTTGGTGGTGGTGGAGGCGAGCACGGTCTCGGCGGTGGACGTTCATGTGGCCGCCGAGGGCTTGGGCGGAGCGGAACTCCCTCCTGCAGAAGGTGCAGGTGTAGGACCTCGGTGGCCACGTGGTTCCCATGATGTTCCTAGTGTCCTCTGCAAAGGCTCTGACCTCCCAAGAGTCGTCATCTTCTTGGTGCTGTTCCCTAGGGTTCCACATCCAAGTGGTGGTGATGGATGAGTTAGGGTTTGAAGGAGGTGGAGGAGGGTGGTGGTGGCGGTGGTTGTTGTTGCTGCTTTTGGTTTTGTGTTTTTGTTGTTGTTGTTGTTGTTGTTGGGATTGTGACAATTTTTGGATCTGGCTCATTGAGAGAAGCCCAATCTCTGCAGCCATGGTACTACTGCCACTGACATTTAAGATAGAAAGATGGATAGAGATAGTGATAATGGGCAGATGAGATGATGAAAATCAACAAACAAAATCATCATTCAAATCTAAATTAAAAAAAAAAAAACTTTTAATATATCATGCCTTCGGGTCATGACAAAACTCATCCCTTTAACACAACAATCTAATGTATCACCACTTGTTTGGGAAGTAAGCACTTGGAACTTAGTCAGATTCACATTTATATATCATAAAAATAATAATTATAAATTTATAGTCATAGGGTAAGTAAACTATACTCATCATTAGCTAGCTACACAACTTGTCTCAATGCTATCGACAATTTCTTTCCTTTGCCTTCTACGCCGTTCAAATATCTCTTCCTCCAATTCTTTTTTTAATTTCTCGGCTGCAACACTGCGATACTCCGTTCCTTCATCGTAGCTTCAACAACTCTAAATTGACACCAGGATTCAGAATGTGAAAACGATATATTACACACTCTCATGCTAATTAATTACTTCCTGTTTAATTAGGAAGGTATGTATTTCGTACGTGTGACAGTTATTACTTGCCTTTTAGGTCTCTTTTTTATTAACATAAAATTAAATAATTAAATAGGCAAAAGTAACTAATACAATGTATTTACTTTGAAAGGAGATCGCTTTAATAAAGATATTAAAAATGTCTTTTTTCTAAAACGTTTACACATGTCATGATATTATTGGACATTTTTATTAAACTGGTTAATAATTTATTTTTTAATAAACCATAATAAAATCGGTTATTATAGCAATAATAATAAACTCAATTGTTTACATTATAATTATTAGATCCGATTTGATTCGATCGAATTACACAATCTAAACCGAGTATTTTTAAAATTTTTAATGAAAAGATAAATATATCCCTGATTTTTTGTTTTGTAGACATTTAAATCCCTAAAAATTTAAAAATATAATTAAATCTCTAAAAAAATGAGTTTATTATTATTGTTATAAAAAAAATCGATTTTATTTTAATTTACTAAGAAATAAAAAATAACCAATTCATTAATACGTCCAATAATAATGCGAAACGCAAGCGTCTTTACAAAAAAACGTTTTAAGCATCTTTACGAAGCGTCACCCTTAAGAGTTCTTTCGAACAAATAATTTAATTTATCTTGTATTTTCAATTTTTAAATAAAAAATTATTTTATATTCCTTTAAATATTTAAATAATTCCTATAAAGAGATAATACTTAATATTATCTATAATTTGAGAAAAACAAAAGTTCGACAATAAAACAGAGAAATATCTTTGCAAAACTGGCAGACTATACTGTAAGCAAAGGTGTCTATCTGCTACTAAATATATAGTCTACCACTCTTAAATTGAAACTAAGGAAACCTTAATTACAATATAGTCAGTCACTTATTCGTGGTATTGACTAATAAAAAAAAAACACATAAATTATTATATTTTTAATATATTTTTTATGCAATAATTTTGTTCATAAAATTTTCTCATTTTCATTTGTATTATACTAAAATTTTTTCTTTTGAAGTCAACAAATATCAAACTTTAAATATTTAATTGTAAGATGATAAAAATTTTAATATCATATCATAAAACTAATTTTTCTAAAAAATTAAAATGATAAAAAGAGGCACATTTTAACCAATATTAATTTAACTCTTCAGAATCTACTAACGCCTTGGTTTGATTTTTCAATGTTTAATCAATTCAATTTCGGTCCCCTAAAATTCAAAGTAGTGTATTAAGTTAGTTTTTGGTATATTTTGATGAAAAATATGTTAAATCACAAATATTTTTTATATTTATTTTATATTTGATTCAGTAACTAACAAAACTAATAATTTGATATACAACCTTGAATTTGTGAGGACTATATTATATTAATTAAAAATTGAAAAACCAAACAAAATTATGAATTAAAACTTTAGGGAACATTAAATTTTACTCGAAAGTAAATGAGAAATTATTTTATTGTTACATTATATATAAGACAGATCTGATGCAAAAAAGTGACTATCATGAAACCATTTCTATTAAAAGTTTTAACTAATAGAAAAATAATATGAATAGTTATATCTCTAACATACTTCTTAAATAAAAGTCTTTTTTAGGTTTGTTTGATTTTTTGTATATGCATTTTTTTCTCTTTTATTTATCCTATGTTTCTTTTTTTCTTTTAGGATTCATTAATGATCGAATTCTAAACTATTTAGACATAGAACTTTGATATCATATCATGAAATTATTTGTTTCAAAAGTTTAAGATGATAGAAAGAGGTAATATATATAAATGATTATATCTCTAATAATAATATTTTTTAAATACTCTACTTGCACAAATAATGTATTTTATTTGAGTAATGTTAAATAACCAATTTTTTCAGTCAATATCAACAATTTTTTTTTAAATTATTTTATGTAGATAACCAATAACTTTTTTGAACAACATAAACAACCACCAATCAAATCAAAACACACTACACCTCCAAATTAACTACTTAAATCTTAATATTAAAATAACCATCCGTACACCTAGTAAAATGAACATCCAATATATCCATTGTTCACATTATTATTTAATATTTTCATTGTCTATCTATACTTTTCCATATTCTATTTATCTAAAAGTATAGACATTAAATGATAAATATTTATTTCAAATATTAAATTGTAAATTTAAATACTAAAATTAGCTAACTAAAAGTTGATTCTCTTTGAATACTTTCCTATTTTGTTTTACATGTAGTATTCTGACCTTTGCAATATGATTGCAAAGTCATAAAGCATAATAATTATTCTCATACTTGACAGCCTTTTAAATATTACTTCTGATTCATGATTTATCTTATTTTAGGGATTTTTTTATAGGAATTATGTATTTTTAAATTTAATTTTTATTTGAATATTCACACTAACTATTCTGAGATAAATATAGAGTAAATAAAAAAGAAAATTTAAAATTTAAAATAAGCGAAATTTTGTTAACTTTTTTCCTTACAAAATAGTTAATTTTTTGTGCATGTGTGTGAGACAAACATCCAATTCAAATACTTTTAACAATTCAATAATATATTTTTAATTCATACTTTTAAATATTATTGACTAACTGTTAATCGAAAATAACAAATTCTATTAGTTTTTTAATATTTTTTTTATGTCTATTTTAAATATCGGTCCTCCAGAGTAGAAACTAATAATTCTTTCATTCAATAAAATTTTAAATATTTTGTCTTCAGCCAACAATAAAGAAAGAACAAGAAAAAGGAAAAGACAAGGACAGAGTTGACAAATATAGGTGAAAATTGAAGAAAACTGGCCTTCAACCTTTTTCTTTGAATATAAGATTTTGTTAATAAGTGCTAAAAAATACGCTAATCACAAGTAGAGTATTTGAATGAAAAATGTAAAATTAATTGTAAATTTTTTAAAAATTTCATTTTTTTTTTGAAAAAATCACTTTTCTCCTCTTTTAACTAATGTCTTAGGACACTTTTTAACCAAGTTCTTAAAATATTGGACAAATTACATATATAAATTATTTGGAAACCAAATTTATCAGATTATAATATTTTAATACAATAGATGAATTGTAACTTTTTTATATTAAAAAAAAACTGAGAATATAGTATTTTCAATTAAAGGTAATCTGCTATAAAGTGTAGTAATTTATGTGAAATTTTGTGCGGGATAAAAATCTCTATACTTCTAAAAAAATTTTGCTGACTAGAAATCGCGAGTGGCTATAACTGTTTTTGAAGAAATACTGTCTTGCATAAATTGTAGCACATAGTAGCGATTTATGTATATGACTATTAGAATTTTATTTTATTTGTGATCTAATTTATTAATATAAAAATTAGTCTAAGTAGTATTATAATTGTTAAGAAATTATATTAGTTAATTGTATTGGCAGTTGGTTTGTTTTTTTGGTGAAAAAATGCTATTGTTCAAAATTTATATAATTTGGGTCCCTAATCTTGATCACACAACAACAAACAAATACATTCTGATTCTATCTAGTTTGGTGATTTAAAAATTAAAAATTTTAAATTAAATAAAAAATTTGATGGCTACAGCTGGAGGGATATAAATGACTAATTTTATGAAATATCTAACAAAAACTACATTGAAAAATTGGAAAATGGATTCTCTCCAGTTTTTTTGACACTTGACAAAATATAGTGTGATTTTTTACATTTAATTTTATAAGTGGGACCAGAAATAAATAAGAGAAAAAACAATAAATGATTAGATTAAACACTGGACACCATTCATTTTTTTTTTCGCTGAAAAGGATTCACTCCCAAAAAATTGAAAGTTTGAAACCATTACTATAATATAACATAATATTATTATATGTATATAACTTGGTATGTCTAAGCGTGTAACTTTTTAACTCATTGAAGGCTACACTATTTTACTGTGTTTAATTTGTTTAAGTAAATTACATGCAGAATAATATGTAACAAAGACAAAGTGTCAATGATCTTTGTACTTTTGTTCTAATAATTTTTATGTCACTTTCTTTTATATAGAATATATTTATATATAGTTTGTATTTAACACATTATGTGTGGTATGAAATTTTAGTTTTAGTTTTATTTTTTGACGTGTAGTTTTATTTTTATATAGTTTGTTATATTCTTTTTTATAGTAAAGTAAGTTCTAGACCTCAATAAAAGAGAAGGGAATTTTAATAGGAGTAACAAAAAAAAAAGTAGCAAAATATATATGATACACATTTTATATTTGTCTAATTTTCTATTTTTACCTACCATATTATACACAATAAAACACCAATATTAAGTAAACAATAATTTTTTTAGTATTTCCATCAAAATTATTGCGAATTAAAATTTTATTGAAAGATATTTGTTATCATCATTATTTAAATATCTATTTTTTTATGTAAAAAAATTATATTTTTTGAGTCATTTATACATATCGACAATCTCCTTTTGCATAAACTGCAATACTGTGTGCCACAGTTTAGTGTATGTAAGATAGTATTTTTTTAGAAATTGCTATAGCCACTTGCAGTTTCTGATCAGCCAACTTTTTTTAGAAATTACTATCTTTTGTAATTACTATCTTTTGTAGCGATACAGAAAAATTGTAATTTCATCTACTATATTAAAAAATTATAATATAGTAAGTTTGATTTTCAAATAATTTATTTAAGTAATTTGTCCTAAATAAAATATTTATGTACTTATAATGTTTATATGTTGAACGATTATTGAATATATATTTTGTTGTGTGGTGTTGGTGTGTAATTTTGTTTTTAGAAAAACAATATTTATTCTATTTTTTATGTATTTCTTTTGTACACATTTTTTTGTAATATAATATTTTAAAGTAGTTGTTTTTGATGCGGACATTCATTCGAATTGGAGTCAATTATGAAGTGAGTTTCAACATTTAATAGATTTAGATATGAACCTAACTAATTAATTTAGTTTTGTCTCTATTTTTTCTTTCTGTTTAGTCACAAAAAAAAAATTCGAGTCAGGTTAAATTTCTGTAATCACGAATTTGATATTCAGATCAATTATAATAGTATATAATTGAATTTTACTTGATTAGACTTGATTATCCATCAGATATAAAAATTAATATAATCGAACCAGATCAGTTTTAGACTTTTAGTTGAATAATTTAATTATTCATACCCGCTTACATCCCTAGATATAATATAAGTATATGCTAATAGTTGGGCTGCGTTATAACGAGGACATAAAGATACAGACAATAAATATCTAAAAAGTGTTTAGATAAAGAAATATAGACATGAATTTTTTTGTGTCTACTTTTAAACGAAGATCAATGATAGATACAAGAATTTGAGAGAGTAGATACAGAATTTTAATGAAAAAAAAATTTTCTTTTTATTTATAGATA
>NC_029789.2:5746892-5747871 GCF_000816755.2 Arachis ipaensis | reverse complement strand
ACTTTTTTTTTTACCCTAATTTGAGTCTGCATTCTGCATTGTCATTCTCAGAAAGGTTCTCAAAGAGGTACTCAAAGAGTATAGAAAGATATTCTCTTCTTTCTACTTTTTTTCTTGTGTTCTGTTATAGATAATTACTTTTTTTTTTACCCTAATTTGAGTTTTTTCTCTGCATTGTCATTCTCAGAAAGGTTCTCAAAGAGGTACTCAAAGAGTATAGAAAGATATTCTCTTCTTTCTACTTTTTTTTCTATCTCTTGTGTTCTCTTTTCATTGTCTTCTTTTTCTTTTTCTTCTTTCAATTGGGATAAAAGACCAAATTCAGTATCTATTGAATCTTTTAATTTACACAATAAAAAATTCACAAACAGAAGAATAAAAAATTTAAAGAAATACAAAAATAAATTGTATCAAAAAAATTTTAAATGTTGAGTTGAATAAGAAAGACTGAATGGGCGGAAATAAAATTTAACAAGTATAGTAAGTATCATTCCTCGTTCACCAACTTAGGAAGGGTTAGGCGACAAAGAAGGAGTGAAAGACAGAGGGAGGGAGATGAGAGTATAAAAGATATGTCTATTTTAATTAGTTTGTATAATATTTTTAGTTTTATCCATATGTATTTAAACATAATATTAGACATTACATTAATGTCTTATATATTTTATACAAACACAATACATAAAGGATAATTTTTAGTGTCTTTGTTCTATTATTTCTGTTTCAGTATCATATTTTGTCTTATTCACAAAAACAAATGTAATTTTAGTGTATTACACCTATATGGTCATCGGATGTAGGAATATACAAATTACATCAACCGATTTACATTAATTATTTTTTTTAAATTAAGAAATTCTACCCAGCAATTTGTAGTTTTTAATATTTGAAAGCATAAATCCCTCCTAACAGTTTTTTTTTAATTAGAAATCACACCCAATTATTTCTCTTTTTCGATTTTTTTTTTCAAAATAGTAAT
>NC_029789.2:5742614-5746146 GCF_000816755.2 Arachis ipaensis | reverse complement strand
AAATTATAAGCAGAATTTTTTTAGAAGAGTGCTAGGGGCCAGCAATTTTTGTGATTTGTAGCTATCAAATAACCATCAATGATAATTTTAATGGTGTGAGATTGATGTGAAATTTCATTAAATGACTCACTTTTCTTGGCTGGTTGCAAGCTGGCCAAAATTTGATAAAGTTACTGGCTCCCTAGACTTTTTCATTCTTTTAATATAGGATGATAATGCTAGCTACTTGTAGCTATAGGTATGGCTGTGTAATTCTGGTTTGTGTTGGTTACTTGTTGTCAAGACGCAAAGCCTCCGTTGGAGTGTTTAAGGAGTGAAAGTTACAAGTAAATAATAAGGACCACGTCGACCCTTTGACCCCTTCACCTTAATTTAATGCGCATAGAACAATTAATGAACATTTCCTGAAAGCCATAGCTTTCTTCGCCTACGACCAAACCAAGAAACACCCACCTTTTGTTCTCTTATCATTGTTTCTGTCGTCCTACTGCTCCATGCTACCATCTACCCGGACAACCTAGCTTTTTTATTTTCTTCTTTTTTTTATTTAATTAAATAAATATACTTCATTATTAATTAGTCACGTTGTATTGCATTGCCAACGTTAATTAACATGTTATATATTAAGCTTTAAGTAGTCATCGTACGTGGTAATTAAATAAATAATTAATTACATATCCTAGACTAGCTAGCTAGTATTGAAGAAGTTACAAGTATAGAACAATTCTATCTTGTGGGTAACGAATTAAGAGTGGTTTTGGAATTAAAAAATGTGTCAGTCATTATCGGATTGTTAATCTTATTATCATTATTATTAATTTATTATTATAGGTTAGTATATCCTTAGCTTCATGGCTAGCTGGAGGCATTGATCCCCAACTCTCGCTTGTTTTGTTCAGTATTTGATTTGATTTGGTGAGTGTAATATAATATCATAATATCATATCCTTATAGTTCAATAAAGACAATAATAAGGGTCGTCCAGAAAAAGGACACAAAACATGGAGGGCACATATTCTTGGAAAGTTACATGACAGCAATTTTGCAAATGTCTTTGTCAAATCAATTTGATTAAGTGATCTTTTCTCATCAACGCTTTAAATAAATTTGACTAGCTAGCACACTATTTTCATTTTTAAAAAAATTAAATTTGTTACCAGAAGAAGCAAATTTGTTAAAGTAAAATAATCAAATATACAAGAAATTAAATGAATAATTAAACTTGTTTACCGTTGATATAAATTTATTTATGAAATACCAAATATGTATTTTTATAAATGATAACTACTAATTAATGCGTGATTAAGGTTTTATATACACATAACATCATTTAAAAAAAAAAATAGTGCTTTTAATTTGGTTTTCTGATCTCACCTTTATCTTAATTCACACCTTTTGTATTTGTTCTTATACATTTGTGGCCTTAGCTTTGATCAGGTTCCAGAAATTATCAGCAAAAACTATGTGATCCATGCACATGATCATTGTTTTTGGCGTCAGTATACACAACCACATGGTGTAAATAGGTTGGATATTGTTGGTTTAATTATTTTATTAGTTTGCATCACTTTTAGAATTTAATAAGAGTAATATATCTACTTAATTTGTGACACTTATTATATGTATTTTATTCATGTTAAATATAGTAACTTTTATGAATTGTTGGAAAGTAGTCAATGAGTAATAAGTTAATAGTTCAAATGGCATAGATTCTCCATACTCAATTAAGAGGTTGTGGGTTCGAGTCTCCTATCTTTTTAAATTTTAAAAAAAAAATATTGTTGAAAAGTAAAACTGCAGATGCGTACTTGTTAATAACTATAATTTTTGGTTCAATGTTAAGAATTTATTAAACAAATAAACAAAATTACATATACAAGTCTTTTTAATTTGTTATAATATTAGAGAATTAATTATTAATCGTTCAATTATAATTATCTTGACCTAATATGCCGTCATAAAAGTTTTTAGAAAATATAAAAGAATTTAATTTTGATGCACTAATAGTATAAAATATTTTATATAGTGATACAATTACATCTATTTTTTTGGATGACTATTCACACAGTTAATGTAAAAAATAATTATTTTTATTGATGTAATGTTACGTAATTGGATGCACGCGTAAAATTACTTTACACTAAGAGTGCGTCAAAATTAAATTCAATATAAACTTTTCTTGTTGCTATGAAGTCTAACTTTTTGAAATAATGATAATAATTATTAAGCATTCATATCTAATAATAAAAAATTTATTTTGACTTCAATGTATGTACTTTAATATGAAAAAAATATTAAGTGATTAACATTTTCTTCTAAGGATCGGAGTATATTATATTAATTATTTTTAATAATGTGAAAGTGTACGTAATATTTATGACATTCAATTCCAAGGGGTCTAGTGATACTTCTAAAAGTTTGATACATACATATATGTAACTAAGTCCAGAATTTTCTGTTTTAACAATAAAGTAGTTGGCATTCTGTTTTAGGAAATTTTCTGTTTGTAACTAACTCCAGAATTTCCTTGTATATTGTGACCTCTTTTACTCTCTCGGGTAATACCGGATTCAATAATTCGTAGCATCCATTCAAAAATTGTTTTTCGTTCATTCTAATCAATTATCTCTTCTAGTTCTTATCTTTGTTTTGGTCAACAACATTCAATTCTCTCTTTCACACTCATTCTCTCACTGACATGGTATCATGAGCTCATCTTGAATCCATGGAGATCCCTAAATCCAACATCAATAATATCGTTCCTGCTGCCACCTTCATCCCAACGTATAAAAATAATTATCAAATAGAACTAGTAATTTTGTTTTATTAATTTTTTTTAATGATTTAATAATAAAAAATAGAATAAAATATCGTTCTTTTTACCAACGTTTTAAATCGTCTTATTTGTATTCCTAACGTTTATAAAAGTGATTCAATGTTATTTTTCTGTCAATTATACTAACAGACCAGATTGTATTTTTTCACTTAGATGTATTCATTCTCAATTAGGTATAATTTAGATGTGTTCGATTTTAATATTGTACTCATTATTTGTATTCTTATTTCAATAAGAGATTTTTAGAACTTCAACTAAAGCTCATAATGTGTAATTGATGATAGAAAATATTAAATCACTTTTACAAACGTTAGAAATACAAATAAGACGATTTAGATATTAAGGACAGAAGTAAAATTTATCCCAAACATCAGCAATAAAAACGATATTTTACTCTAAAAAATATAAGTTAAGTTTTTAATTTTTTTTTAATTAAATACATCGGAATTGAAGAATTGAAAGGTTCTGTTTTAACTTTTTTTTAACCAATGTTTTTAGAACATTTTTTATGGTTAAAATAACTAGCTAGTTATAGAAAAAAATGTGTTTCTGTTATTTCAATACATTGCATTGTATTATTAACGTATAAAAACTTTAAAAATTCATGTTTTTCTACCTATTCAAATGTTTTATTTATAGCATTTTTAAAAGAGTTTTACTAAGCATATATACTTATTAATAATGTTACTAATAATT
>NC_029789.2:5742226-5742564 GCF_000816755.2 Arachis ipaensis | reverse complement strand
AATAATTGAAAATATTTTTATTGAAAACATATTAATTTTAAGTTTTTATTATGTTTTTTATACATGTATTAATTTTTTTTTGTTAATAATAACCTTAATAAATAGCCTAATCCATTTAAAAAAGTGTTAATAAAATCTTGTATTAAATACGAGTAACAATGCTATTTATGTTGGGATCCAATTTGAAAGTTCAACTAGTCATTAAAGTCATCTGTAACAACATTGATTACTCTGGTTATTAACTCACAGTTTAGGCCTCTATCTAAAGGTTTAGTCTCTTTTAAGAAAAAAATATTGGAGAAAAAAGAGTAGTTAGTTCTTTCGCTTTGACTACCAGG
>NC_029789.2:5724961-5741903 GCF_000816755.2 Arachis ipaensis | reverse complement strand
TAATGTCATATTATTTTTACTAAAAATATTATATATACATAAAAAATTAGCCATTATATATTTGTGTATAAAATACTTGTAATGTTTCATTCTTAATGTGTATTTTATATTTTAACATGTATTTTATGCAAGTAATTGTTTTTTGTGTGTGCACATAGCATTGTTATATCCTTATTAATTTCTGTTTCAAAAATTAAAACTTCATATATCTATATTATCAATTATTTTGATAAGTACAAATAAATTGCATTTTCATTAGATAGAATTAAAATATAAATATTAAAACAAAATAAAATAACATTAGTTGTTTGCTTGATTCAGCTCAAAAGTTAGCATTTTAAATTAGCGATTATTATTTTTAATGATTTTTTAAATGTGAATTGATTTTTTAAGTATCTTTGCTAGTAATTTTATATAATATTTTTTTCATTTTCTTATTTTAAGTATCTTATAATATGCAATGCTTTACATTGTTGATTTGATAACTCATCCTCTTTACTGGCACTCCCTTGGAGAGACTCCAATATTTTTTAACATTTGTTATAATTATTTTGACTTCACATATTACCTCTAGTGTCTATATATGCATGTAAATTATATGTTTTAAATAATATGAATTGAATAATTTAGAAAATAATTAACATTACCAAAAAAAAAAGATTTTAGTTGTAGGATTAATTTTTTGTTTATATCCATGTAAATTATGTTTTAAAAAATATGAATTGAATAATTTACTCTTTTATAACATTCTTTTTTTAGTAATGTTTTTTTTTTGTTTCCCACGGTATCGACAGGTTCAACAGGTCAAGAACTAATCCGTTGCGGATCTATTCAAACTTTCGACACTTGTTTAAGCGAGCGAGTGAGTTGACCACTCAATTACTCGGTAACTTATTCTGAGTTTGAAGGTTAAATAACTATTCTGACAAACCCAAAAAAAAAAGAATCACTATTGTGGTTTTGACTGCACAAGTGCACATCAACAACTATTTTCACTGCCATGCAACAACAAAAACAATAATTTAGATAAAAAAAAAAGATCTCATGCTTCAGCCACAACTATGAATATAGGCCTAAACTATGAATTTTAATTTTCGGACTAAAGAACTTACCCAAAAACAAAACAAAATGATTTTCTTCTTATAAAAAACACTATTATTTGCCCATGACTGCTAATGGGCAGAAGCATACACATGTATGGGCTATATTCATGATTAAATGGGCCTCCAATTGAAAATTTTGAACGACCCAATAATGGTACAAATAATTTAAAATTGTTGAGGCAGATAAACCTCTGACCACAAAAAGTGAATTAGAAAAAAGGGAAAAGAAAGAGACGGATCAACCCAAAGTGTTCTTTTCCGACCCAAAAACTGTTTTGAGAAAAAATATTTGAAGAATTGGAGCTAGGTGATTATATCGGGTGAAATTCTACAAAACTTTTCAAAATGATTATATGTCTAGAAATATTTAATTTCATTGACTTGCTGATTTGAAAAAAAAAATCTTATCTATTACTAATCAAAGACCAAATTGAGATGAAGAAAAAAGATATTCACACCTATTAAGTTTTTTTCAATAAAGGATCACAATTCACAAATACAGATCACTAATATATAGTAGGGTGAAAACTCAGGTGAAGTCGACTTCACGTGAAGTTGATATCTGAGAGCCGTTGAATGAAAATTTAGTTAAATCAGTCAAATTATCTAACGGCTCTCAAGTATCAACTTCACGTGAAGTCGACTGCACCTGAGTTTCCACCATATAGTAGTAGTTTATAACAAGAAAATTTCAGATTGCATTTCATAATGACGTTTCAATTTAAATTAATCTTTTTTTTTTTGAATTTGTTGGGCACAATCAACTAATCAGAAAATATAATAAAGTATGAAACATGTAGCTCCATGTGGCAGCAGAAAAGTAATGTAATGAACCCGCAAGTTAAGAAGATAAAGGCCATCCAAGCTAAGTAGCTAACCCTTATGATGAATTATTATGATAATAAAACGACAATATACGGGTTCATTATTACCACGTGGTCCTCCACTATATATCAATGTACCCATGGTTTTTCTTTTATTTTTTTTTTTTGGGCTTAAGCAACATTCTTTTCTTCTTCTTTTTTTTTGGTTCTTTTTCTTGTTGATAAAATAAACATGAGGAATAAACATGAGGAATCTATCCTTGCAACTGGCCGGTGTATGTAGACAAGTTTTAACGTGTAGGCCTTGAAAAGAACAAGAAACATTATGTTATTTTATACTAATATATAAGTCGCTAACAATGCAAGTTGGCAGTTGATTTATCATTATATATAATATAATGTAAAGGCTTTTCTTGAAATGATGGCATAAGCTAAACTGGACTGTGTTTTTGGCAATGGCATAGGCTCGGATTTTGGAGCTAGTTAATTAGTATTACAGCCAGCTATTTATATATAATTGCATGTGCCATTTTCTTTCATTTGTCCTTTCGCTACAGGATTAATCTCTGACCTCCCCATTCATTGTCAACTTATGAATTGTACTTAATAACATTTTCAAGGGCCATCTCTTCGAAGTCTAGAGTAGATACCTGCCTCAATTGCAAGTCAACTCTATTGTTACTGCGTACATGCCTCTGCATTCCTATTGCTGCATGTACAAGCTCGGGTAAAAAGACTCTGTACTTATTTAAACAAACTAATGAACTAATTGATTCGACCGTTATAAATATCAAGTCATAATTTGGCATTATGAGACATAATTTGGCAGAATACAGTATAAGTTCGGCATTACATTATTAATCAGCAATTAATATCAATAATCGGCCAGTTATGTTACAACCTGACCCAACGGATTATATCCTAAAACGTCTAATATAACGTCATCACCCATCAAAGCTTAATCATTACTCTTCAATTATGAAGACCATGAGAAATGTAACCGACCTTACTTCACCTATAAAGGTATGGGTATTCTATCTTATACAGGACACATTGAATTCTCAATACTGACTTAAGATTCGAAGTGCCTTTGCAGGTACACTCCCCTCTTATTTCTTGCTCAAAGTTCTACGCGATTGGACTTCCCCTTGGAGAAAAGCTCGGATTACCACAAAACTCAAAGGTCGGCATCGAAGATAACAACTCGGCGTCAATTTCCAGAGATCGAGCTCTCCCTCCAGGTATCCATACAAGAACAATTGGCGCCCACCGTGGGGCCGAGAATATAATCCCTTCCATATATCATTAGCCTCGAGGTTCTCACTTGAAGTCATGGCTGAACAACTTCCACCCACACCATCCGAACTCCTTCAGATGGCGACCGAGTTACGGCAAGCCAACCAGCGCATGGCCGAGGAGAACCAAAGGATGGCAAATCAAATTTCCAACTTGAATAACACCCGAATCGAAAACAACGATCGACAAGAACGGACAAAAAAAACCGAGCATCAGTCAGGGCCGACACACGTCTCTGACACTGCTTGGCACGAAGAGGAGCAACCCGAGCATAATGAAGAAACTCGGCCAGACAATGAAGACGACAATCAAGAAGACTCCCTTGGGCCATTCACGGCCGATGTGATGAATTTCATATTACCCAGGAGGTTCACTCTGCCGACCACCTTGACTCCCTATGATGGGTTAGGCGATTCGAAGAAATATATTAAAATGTTTACCTCCATAATGATAGTAAACGGTGCATCTGATAAAGTTTTATGTCGTTACTTTCCATCTTACTTAGACGGTCCTGCATTTAATTGGTTTTGTTCTTTGCCTGCAGGTTCTATTTCTCGCTTTCGAGACCTATCAAAGCCCTTTGAGGAACACTTTGCTGGATCAAGTTTTAACGTGTAGGCCTTGAAAAGAACAAGAAACATTATGTTATTTTATACTAATATATAAGTCGCTAACAATGCAAGTTGGCAGTTGATTTATCATTATATATAATATAATGTAAAGGCTTTTCTTGAAATGATGGCATAAGCTAAACTGGACTGTGTTTTTGGCAATGGCATAGGCTCGGATTTTGGAGCTAGTTAATTAGTATTACAGCCAGCTATTTATATATAATTGCATGTGCCATTTTCTTTCATTTGTCCTTTCGCTACAGGATTAATCTCTGACCTCCCCATTCATTGTCAACTTATGAATTGTACTTAATAACATTTTCAAGGGCCATCTCTTCGAAGTCTAGAGTAGATACCTGCCTCAATTGCAAGTCAACTCTATTGTTACTGCGTACATGCCTCTGCATTCCTATTGCTGCATGTACAAGCTCGGGTAAAAAGACTCTGTACTTATTTAAACAAACTAATGAACTAATTGATTCGACCGTTATAAATATCAAGTCATAATTTGGCATTATGAGACATAATTTGGCAGAATACAGTATAAGTTCGGCATTACATTATTAATCAGCAATTAATATCAATAATCGGCCAGTTATGTTACAACCTGACCCAACGGATTATATCCTAAAACGTCTAATATAACGTCATCACCCATCAAAGCTTAATCATTACTCTTCAATTATGAAGACCATGAGAAATGTAACCGACCTTACTTCACCTATAAAGGTATGGGTATTCTATCTTATACAGGACACATTGAATTCTCAATACTGACTTAAGATTCGAAGTGCCTTTGCAGGTACACTCCCCTCTTATTTCTTGCTCAAAGTTCTACGCGATTGGACTTCCCCTTGGAGAAAAGCTCGGATTACCACAAAACTCAAAGGTCGGCATCGAAGATAACAACTCGGCGTCAATTTCCAGAGATCGAGCTCTCCCTCCAGGTATCCATACAAGAACAATTGGCGCCCACCGTGGGGCCGAGAATATAATCCCTTCCATATATCATTAGCCTCGAGGTTCTCACTTGAAGTCATGGCTGAACAACTTCCACCCACACCATCCGAACTCCTTCAGATGGCGACCGAGTTACGGCAAGCCAACCAGCGCATGGCCGAGGAGAACCAAAGGATGGCAAATCAAATTTCCAACTTGAATAACACCCGAATCGAAAACAACGATCGACAAGAACGGACAAAAAAAACCGAGCATCAGTCAGGGCCGACACACGTCTCTGACACTGCTTGGCACGAAGAGGAGCAACCCGAGCATAATGAAGAAACTCGGCCAGACAATGAAGACGACAATCAAGAAGACTCCCTTGGGCCATTCACGGCCGATGTGATGAATTTCATATTACCCAGGAGGTTCACTCTGCCGACCACCTTGACTCCCTATGATGGGTTAGGCGATTCGAAGAAATATATTAAAATGTTTACCTCCATAATGATAGTAAACGGTGCATCTGATAAAGTTTTATGTCGTTACTTTCCATCTTACTTAGACGATTTAATTTTTAATTGGTTTTGTTCTTTGCCTGCAGGTTCTATTTCTCGCTTTCGAGACCTATCAAAGCCCTTTGAGGAACACTTTGCGCCATCTACCAACCAAGGCCAGCACGAAAGCCTCAAGGACTACATGAAGCGCTTTACAAAGATAGCCATGAGTATACCCGACCTCCACCCCGAGGTGGAACTGCACGCAATAAAAAGCAGACTCCGACCAGGGAAATTTCAAAAAACCATTGCTGTAGCCAAGCCTAAGACTATGGCCGAGTTCCGGAAAAAGGCTAAAGGTCAAATAGACATAGAGGAACTCCGACAAGCTAGGAAATTAAAATAGAAAAACTACACTACCGAGACAACGACAAAACACGAGACAACAAGAAGAACTCCAATCCGACTTCGCGATATCAGTCCTACACTCAATTCAACACCAAGCGCGATGACATTATCAAGGAGATCTTGAATTTGAAGTCGATCAAACCGCCAAGAAAAGTCGGCAATTACCCAGATTCAAAAGGCACGGACAGATCAAAATACTGCTCTTTCCACCAAAAGCACGGACACACTACCGACGACTGTGTCATCATCAAAGACCTTCTAGAGCGATTAGCTCGGCAAGGTCACATGGACAAATACATCGGCGGCCACATACAGCGGCAAACACCCCCTTCTGGCGACCAAAGCTCGGCCACACAGCATGGCCGAGATAAAGACCGACCGAACAACAACCATCCCGAACAACCAATACGTATAATTAACTGTATTTCCGGAGGTTTTGTAGGTGGAGGAGCCATAATCTCGGCAAGAAAGCGATCTTACCGAGCTATGCTTTCCATCAACGCCGATCAAACCCACCAGCAGACACTACCACACTCTTCGCAGATAACATTTCAGACAGCCGACCATAACAAGAATGTAGCAAATCTAGATGACTCGATCATAATCTCCTTACAACTCGAAGATCTCCTAGTAAAAAAGGTGTTGCTGGACCCAGGGAGCAGTGGTGACGTTCTCTTTTACTCCACATTCCAGAAAATGAAACTGAGCAATAACATCCTCCAACTTTCCACTGGTGACCTGGTAGGTTTTTCAGTTGAGAGAGTCCCGGTTATGGGCTCTATGTGGTTACAAACCACACTTGGTGAGTTTCCCTCGTCAAAAATATTAGATATTCAATACTTAGTGGCTAACTGTTTTAGTCCTTACAATTTAATACTTGGCCGACCTTTCTTAAATAGGTTTGGCGCTATAGTATCTATAATTCATCTCTGTGTTCAGTTCCCTTTGCAGGATAATACAATTGCAACCATTCACAGTGATGCCCGAGAGGCCAGGGAATGCTACAACAACAGTCTCAAAAGACCTCACTCAAACACAAAAGCCCA
This sequence comes from Arachis ipaensis, assembly GCF_000816755.2. Lineage (NCBI taxonomy): Eukaryota > Viridiplantae > Streptophyta > Magnoliopsida > Fabales > Fabaceae > Arachis > Arachis ipaensis. The sequence goes on along the minus strand of NC_029789.2, from coordinate 5,735,176 downwards.
TGTTCACAACATCGGCAGCCTGGACGACCTACCAGCTCTGGCCGACCTTGATCCCAGAGTGGGAACCCTTGAAAGACCAACCCCAACAGAAGACCTGCATAAAATCTATTTCACAGAAAGCACGAACAAGTTCACATACGTCGGCTCAACATTATCCTCAGAAGAGAAATCGTCATTCCAAGCATTCTTACAGCAAAATGCTGACCTGTTTGCTTGGACCCCAACTGATATGCCAGACATGGATCCATCCATCATATCCCACAAGTTGGCATTAGATCCATCTGTCCGACTAGTAGCACAGAAAAAAAGAAACCTAGGCCATGACCGAAAACAAGCTTCCCTGGAAGAAACCAAGAAGCTCATCAACGCGAGCTTCATCCAAGAAATCAGATTCACAACATGGCTGGTGAATGTCGTCATGATCGGCAGGAACATTGAGGTCTACATTGACGATATAGTCGCCAAGACAAAGATCGGCAACAATCACCTTGACGACCTCACAGAAATCTTCGGACAGCTAAGAAAATACAACATGCAGTTAAATCCCGAAAAGTGCGCATTTGGCATCCAGAGCGGTAAATTCCTCGGCTTCATGCTCACTAGCCGAGGTATTGAGGAAAATCCAGAAAAATACCGAGCTATTTTAGACATGACAAGCCCACACACCATCAAGGAAGTCCAGCGGTTAACAGGGAGACTTGCTGCACTTTCTAGATTCTTACCTTGCCTAACTTCTAAATCTTTATGTTTTTTTCCAAACTTTAAAAAAAAAGCTTTCCAATGGACTAATGAATGTGAACAAGCATTTACAACTATCAAAGAAACTCTTTCAAAACCACCAATTTTACAAACCCCCTACAAGGGGAGCCATTATTCTTATATTTATCTGTCACTAACTGAGCTATAAGCTCCGCTCTTGTTGTAGAAAGGGAAAAGAAATAGTTCCCGATCTATTTTACCAACAAAACATTACAGAATGTCGAGCTTCGATATCCGAGCATTGAGAAACTTGCCCTAGCCCTTGTCTTCTCAGCCAGAAGACTCCGACCATATTTTTAGAGCCATGAAATCCATGTTCGGACAGATCATCCTTTGCGGCAAGTCCTTCAAAAACCTGAGCTGGCTAGCCGACTAGTCAAATGGTCGGTGGAGCTATCAGAATTCGACATCAAGTACGAAGGCCGAGCATTCATCAAATCCCAGTTTTTGGCCTACTTTATCGCCGAATTCTCGGTACCAAGTACAGCTGAAGACTACATTGAATGGTCTTTATACGTTGATGGGTCCTCGAACCCACAAGGGTGTGGAGCAGGTATCATTCTTGATGATAGCCATGGCAACGTCATCGAACATTTCCTCAACTTTTTCTTTAAAGCAAGCAACAATCAAAGTGAGTATGAAGCGCTAATTGCTGGCCTTAGACTCGCTGCCGACCTAAACATCACCGAACTTAAGGTATATTGCGACTCCTTACTTATCGTCCAGCAGGTAAACAACTTATACCAAGTAAAGGACCCTTTGCTTTTTAAATACCTGGATATCGTACAAAATTTACTTTCAAAATTTTCTAAATATGAAATACAGCACATACCAAGGGAGAGTAATGGCCGAGCTGACATTCTGTCTAAACTCGCCAGCACTCAACCGAATGGGTCATCACTTTATCAGTCAACATTGCCCAAGTCAAGCATTGAACTAACACAAATCTTAAGCGTAACATAGGAAGCAGATTGGAGATCTCCATACATACAGTATCTTCAGACAGGGATCTTGCCAGGCAACGTCGAAAATGCTCGACACTTCCGCTGACAAGCCTCCTTTTTTACAATTTATAATAATTGCCTATATAGACGAGGATTCTCTCGTCCATTACTTAAATGTCTTTGTAGAACAGAAGCCGAGCTTGCACTTGCTGAGGCGCATGAAGGGATCTGTGGTACACATCTCGGAGCCCGAAGTCTATCTTCAAAAATCCTCAGAGCTGGATTATATTGACCAACAATACGACAGGATTGTCAAGCAAAAGTTAAAAGTTGTAACAACTGCCAGAAACACAGTCCGATCACACATCTCCCGGCCGAACTCCTACACTGTTCCGAGGTAAGTTGGCCGTTCAACCAATGGGGCATAGATATCCTCGGCCCTTTTTCCACAGCAGCAGGTCAGGTAAAATTCCTGGTTGTAGCAATTGACTACTTTTCCAAATAGATAGAGGCACAACCCCTAGCCAAAATCACATAACAAAAAATGATTTCTTTTGTCTGGAAATATATTATTTGTCGATTCAGAATTCCTCGGCACATTATCACAGATAATGGTCGCCAGTTTGTCGATAAAAAATTTACATCCTTTTTGCAGGAAGTAAAAATTAAACAACATTTCTCCTCAGTCGAACACCCACAAACAAACGGCTTAGCAGAAGCCGCAAACAAAGTAATACTACATGCTCTAAGAAAGAAACTGGATGATGCAAAAGGCCTCTGGGCCGAGCCTATCCCAGAGATCATATGGGGATACAACATAACAATTCACTTAACCACAAAGGAGACACCCTTCCGTTTAGTCTACAGTTCAGAGGCAATGATACCAGTGGAGATCTCCCAATCCTCACTACGAACTGCATTGGCCGACCAAACTACACAAGACAAAGCTCGGCAATCCGAGCTTGACCTCATTGAAGAACTCAGATCGTCCATAGCAGTCAAACATTTAGCCATGCAACAGCACATTGCCCGAAGATATAACCAAAGACTTCATCCAAGGTCCTTCCGTGTAAATGACCTTGTGCTCAGGAAAACAGAACAAGTTAGGAAACCATCAGCACATGACAAACTAGCAGCTAATTGGGAGGGCCCTTACTGAGTAACAGAAGTGATCGGCAATGGAGCCTACCGACTACAAACCTTACAGGATAAAGATATCCCTAACACTTGGAATGTATCTTCCTTAAAGTTATATTACAGTTAATACCATGGATAGGCCAGTACTCTTTTTCCTACTACCAAGATTTTTCCCACAAGGGTTTTGCTTGGAGAGGTTTTAACGAGGCTAGCCTACCTGGGCCTTTAAACTCAAAGGTTTTATATTAATAAAATCCCTTATCCAGTGAATATTATTTGCATTTTATACTTCTCATTTGTCAAAATTTAAACAACTGATCTTAATCGGAATCCGATTATTCGGATACAATCATTCAAACATCTAACCGATCTTAATCGGAGTTTAATACCTCGGATACAATCAATCAATCCAAAAGCTGACCTAATAACAGAAATTCAATCAGACAAATATCTGATCTAACTCGGATTTCGATCATTAAATTAGACAAATATCCGATATAACTCGGATTCCGATCATTCAATCAGACAAATATCCAATATAACTCGGATTCCGATCATTCAATCAGACAAATCTCCAATCTAACTCAGAATCTGATCATTCAATCAGGCAAATATCCGACTTAACTTGGAATCCTATTATTCAACGTATCTAATCTAAATCGGAAACCGATCATTCATACAAAAAACCCGTTCTAAATCAGAATCCGATCACTCAAACAAATAGCCAATCTTAATCATTGCTGATCACTAACACAGAATACAGTCATAATCATGCCTATGAATCGGCATCCAAACTCGGCCAACTCAGCTCTCCTATCACATTTCTCAATCAAATTAATGGCATTTCACCATTACAACAAATTTTACCTAAAACATTTGGCTCCAACCCAAACTCACATACCAGATAAAAACCAACTTATCATACAGCAATAATATTATCATCATAACATGCAAACAGAAGCAACCAAGTTTGTTCTTTCCTAGAAAACAGTAGCAAAATATCAATTACAAGAACAAAAGCCAACTAAACTGTCTACACATAAACAGTCATAAGCTCACCACAGGAGCAAAATAGTTTACCAAACAAATTAAACTATCAACAAAAAAGACAAGCCAAAATCCTATTGAACATTCTCATCTCCTTCCTCAGCAGCACCATCATCTTCGACCATAACGCCATCCTGAATTACCTTCCCTGGATCCATCGCTGAAAAGTCCACCTCGGGAGCTAAGAATCTCGCCTGGACAGACGCCCTCTCAAACCCTTCAAGGAAGGAATCAAGAATTTCTCCTTGCTTGTTCTTCTCCAACTCCTTCAATTGAGTGGTAACCTCAATCATACGGGCACCCAGAGCAGATAGGTCAGCTTCCTTCTTTTTTTCTTCAACATCCTTGGCATAGCTATCCTTCACCTCTTTCAAATAGTTTTCAACCTCAGCTAACTTCACCTCTAGTTCCGAGATCTTAGCAGTCTTTATAGCCAACTCCTCCCTAAAGCTCGGATCCTCCTTCTTCTCAACAAACTTCCGATGTATTTTTCACGGCTACGCCCCAAACTCGCCAGCCGCAATCCCACCACCTGAAATTTACAAATTAGTATCCCACAAAATAGAAAAATTTAAAACCTCCACTCTAAAATCAAAATTACCTGCATATACTGATCAATAGCAACATCACCAACCTCGTCGGCCAGAGTTATATCTACCGACGACTGACAACACTCATCGGCAATAACCATGTATGGGTAATCCCTCCCCCATAAGGACGAGGAATCATTCTGTTCAGAAACCCCATGCAACCTCTTTTGATTATCAAAAAGCTTACGAACTTCTTCAATCGGCACTTCATCTTTCTCATCATCAGAAACGTCAGACAAGTCCACCACGTCACCTTTCCTCTTCTTAGCAATAACCTTCCTTCTTCTCGGCTTTGGCTGATCAACCTCGCCAGTACTGACCTTTTCTGCCTTCGACGTAGAACCTTCCTTATCAAAACCCTTACTCTTCACCCGAGCTCTCAGACTCGCAGTAGAAACACCTGGGTACTTACCCCCTGAAAAGCAAAACAAACACACATTTCAAAAAACCTCAAACACGATACAAAAAACAAATATCCAATCCTTACCCAAATAAGCAATAACAACATCTTTATTCTCCTCCCACTGCAACAGATCATAAACTGAAATCAACTCCTTCCGATCAACAACCTCAGTCAAATACTCAATTAGGCACTCATCCCTTGGAGTTATAACTTCAGGCCCCAGAATATTCTGCGACTCCGAACACCACCAAAGAGGGAACTTTTCCCCTAAATTTTTGTCCAAATAAAAGGGAAAGTCGGCCTCAGAGTTGCTCACCTTAATATACATTTTCTTGAAATTCTTAAAAGAAGGCTTGTATAGCTTAAATATGCCAAACCTCGACGAGCTATTCAGATTTACCCAGCCGCCTTTCGCCTGAAATAAGGAGAAAAATAGCTCCACTGATGGGATTTCTTCCAGAAATTTCATGAGAATCTCAAACGCACATAGGAACCCATCCATTGGGATGCAATTGGGAAGGAGCGCAGTTCAACTGCTTTAACACTTGACACTCAAAATCACTAAACGGAACCCTCACCCTCAGCTCCTCCAACACACAACTATACATAAAGAAATATTCAAAACCTTCCCCTCTCTGGTAAACCCTATCATCCTCTGAACATGGCAATAACTCCAAACGAACTCCAGACCCAGCCCTCACTACTCTAGCCTTCTCTATGCCACTCACAACATCAACATCCAGAAATAACGAAACACGACCCTTCACATCTTCGTTTACCCAGTCATCAGACCAATCTATCTCCCTTTTAGTCTCCCTCTCATACCCCATTACAACTCAGAAATGAAGAAGATGAGGAACAGACAACGAACCAAGAATTGAATTTTAGAAGACAAAAGAAAGAAACTTCACATACCTCTTTTACTCATTTTTCCTCTGTTTCGAAACCTTCAAACCCAATTTTACTTTCAAACCGCTAAACTGACTCACAAAGCCCAAACTCTTGGTTTTTCAATGCACCTAACCAAGAGTTACATAACCCTTTCAAATCCACTACACCCACTACTAATCACATCAAACCGCCCCTTCAGACATTCGAAATGACAAAACACTTATTGCCATCATTACTTGATTCTCTCTCCTCATTAAAAACAGTCACTTCTACCATCATTTAATCTTTTCCAAAAAATATTTTAATTAAGCATTTTGAACTGGGGGCTCCTAGCCTAACTCACCTGCCGACATTATACACCTACTCAAATGGCCGATTTACGCTTCATTAAAAGCTCAACCTGCTTCTTTAAAACACTTTTCCAGGCCAAGCTTGGGGGCTGTGATCCGGCTGTTACAAATCGAACATCATAAATCGGCATTATCATTCATAACTCGGCATTATTCACATTATTACTTAGAAACCTGACATTATAGTTCGGCATTACAGTCATTAATCGGCAATTAACATCATTAATCGGCCACTTACGTTACAATTCAGCTTAACGGACTGTTTCCAATTGTGAAACGTCCAACCTGACATTCCACCCTCATCATTGCTCTTTAATCCAGGCAATAAAGTAGAAGCGTAACCGACTTACACATTTTCACCCATAAAAGGTATGATCTTCCATCCTAAAGGACACATTGAATTTTCAATACTGACTTAAGCTTCGGAGTGCCTTTGCAGGTACACTCCCCCCTGTTTCTTACTCAAAGCTCTACGCGATTGGACATCCTCTTGGAGTAAAGTTCGGATTACCACAAAGCTTAAAGGTCGGCACCGAAGATAACAACTCGGCGTCAATTCCCAGAGACGAGCTCTCCCTCCAGGTATCCATACAAGAACTGTCTTAAATAGACTCCTAGAGAATGGTTTATGAAACTCATCAGCTCAACTCTCCATTCTTTTGGTTTTCATAATACTAAGTCTGATACTTCTTTATTCATTATGAATGGAACAACCTACATTTTTTATATGTTATGCTATGTTGATGATATTATCATCACTGGAAATGATGCTGTTGAAGTTCAATTGGTGATTAACAAACTGCATAATTTATTCTCACTTAAAGATCTTGGACAATTATATTATTTTTTAGGTATATATAGTATACTCATCCGAATCAGCTACATCTTTCTCAATCTAGATACATAGATAATTTGCTTTTTAAGGTTGGGATGAGTTCTACCACTAGCATGCCAACCCCTATGATCTCCTCCCTTCAACTCTTGTCCACTGGCTCAGAGGAATTTAAAGATCATTCCCTGTTTCGTTTCATAGTAGGAGCTTTACAATATGTAACCCTGACAAGGCTAGACATATGCTTTGCAGTTTGTAAGGTCAGCCAGTTTTTGCATCATCCTTTGCTTTCTCATTGGAAGACGATAAAGAGGATATCGTGTTATTTACAAGGCACCAGAACTCATGGCTTGATGTTCAACAAGTGCATTGATTTTCAGCTATATGGATTTGCTTATTCAGACTGGACAACAGATTTAGAGGATAGAAACTCTGTCTCAGGCTTTTGTGTATATCTAGGAACTAATTTGGTCTCTTGATTTTGCAGGAAACAATCCACTATTAGCCGGTCGTCAATAGAGGTAGAGTTTCGAAACCTAGTTGCTTGCCAAGCTGAGCTCGAGTGGATCAAAAACATGCTTCAAGAGTTGCAGATTAAGCTGCCAACGGCTCCCTCTATATTCTGTGATAACATGTCCATGATGATGTTAGCATCAAATCCAATCCTCCATAATAAGACTAAGCATTTTTAATTAGACATTTAATGTGTGATAGACAAGATTAACGCTAAGGAACTTCATGTTGTGCATATTTCGGGGAGTGAACAAATTGCTGACATTCTAACTAAATCGTTGTTAGTGGCCACTTTTGATCGGTTGAAATTCAAACTCGGAGTGGTCGACAACCCTATCTTGAGTTTGAAGGGGGTTGTAGAGGATAGCAAATGTACAAAGATCAAGAATAATTAATAATCATTCTTTAATCTTTGGTATATAGTCCAGTTTAACAGCTAGCCAAGCAATAACAGAAACTTGGACTTGGACTCTTAGTTAATGGATATGAATATAATTTATTTTTCCATTGTTTGTTTGGTATACTTGTTTTCTAATTTTTTTTGCACAATTCCGCTTCTCTGTTCAATGAGATACTTTGTGCATACATGTTCTTATCTCAAGATCACTTCAATTAGACCAAACTCAAATTAGTTGTTCATATTGCTTTAATATGTTAGTTTGCAGTCTAATATGTTTTGCACATTTTTTTCTCACTTTGCATTGTTTGACATATAATTTTTTTTATTGTTACCTAAACCGTATCACTTGTTTTACGTTAAAAAAATTAATTTAAGAATATATTTAATGCGATGAACAATCTTGAAAATGAGATTTTTTCATTTAGTATAAAAACTTCTATATTTGTATTCAAGCATAAATCTAAAAGAAATACGTAAAATATGTATAAATTAATGTTAATTTCAATTGAGCATATGTTTATAATAGGCTTCTTTGAACTTATACCTTACTAATCATAAATCAATTAATTGTTAAAGCAGTGAAATAGGTAATACTGTCATCCGGACCATTAAATTAAGGGACACAATGTAATTTGTTTAAATAAAAGGTCAATTTTTCTTGTCAACATCATATTGACTTGGCCTCGTCACAAAATTTCTCACCATGACGAAACCAGACAGTGTACCCAGGAGGAAAGGGTCTAAGCAACAGGTGATCGTATACATCTTCTCTTGTTTGCATAAATTGAAAACCACACTTTGGACATGGACATTTAATCATTCCATCTGACGATGCATTAGCAAATGCAAAGTCTAAAAAATTATTCAATCCTTGCTTATATTCTGTACTACCGCGTGGCTCTAAAATCCAGCTTTTATCCATATCTAGTATGAAATTAAAAAAATTTCACAATCATATCTAGTATGAAATTAAAAAATTTCACAATAATTATCAAAACAGACCCGTTATAGAAGAAATAAAGATTTGAATAAGTAATGACAAAACTTTATCCATACACCTAATGATTTTTCAGAGATCATCTTTGTTTTCAATATTTGACAATATAATTGTCAAAATTATCTACATTATATTATTAGTATTTAAAATGAGAATCTTACAACCTAATTAGTTAAAATCTATTTTCTATTTTGAAATGTTTGATTATAGAGATATTGACATCATATACCTATTCAAATTGATTTTCTAAGAAAAATGGTTATTTATCTAAGTAATTATGTTATTTAATATCTTATTACTATTGTTCATATATTATTATTCTTAATTAGTATTCATCACGATTTGCCTTTAACAAGTTAATATAAAGGGAATAGAAAAGTTTGGTGTCTACCCATATTCTCTTCTTCCTTATTCTATGGAGTACATGTAGTACTTTCTCCCTATCTTTATTTTATTTAATTAAAAAAAATAATGATAAACTTGTGTATGTGTATGGAGAATAGCAAAGAATAATGAAAATAAAAATTAAAATTTTTTAAAAAATAATGGAACAAAAGATGGTTTAAGATCTTGAATATAAAATCTAAAGAAATATTTTTAACCATTAAAATTATGCGAGAAGAAGAGTTCTTTAATTTTAAATTTTTATATCTTTATTTTTATTTTTATTTATTAATAATTTATTATTTATTAAAATTTTTATTTTTTATCTCAAATTTATAATTTAAAAAACATAAAAATTAATTTCCTAAAAATATTAGAAGAAAAATGACAATATTAAAATTATAATTTTGTTTTGAGATTAAATGAAACTTTACAAAAATCTTAAAAATTTTAATAGTTAGAGACATAGAAGTTGACATGTTAGATCTAGAGAAAGATTAAGAGTTATTACAAATAAGTGTTAAGAGAATAAAACAAGGTAACATAATAATAATGATAAGAAAAAGGATAGTGTATACTATGATGAGATAATATAATCAAAATAAAAATTAATAATCTTAAAAATAATAAAATTAAAGATAACTAAAGAGGTTCAAGATAAAATTGAAAAAATATAATTTTTTATCTATTAGAATTATGGATGGAGATAAAAAATGTTTTGGATATAAATTTTTAAATTTGCTTCTAATTAAATAGGATTGAAAAAATAAATAAATTTAATAATATTTATAAATAACTAATCTTTAAATAATATCAATAAATTTTTTTATTAATTTTATTACACATAATAGCAAATTAATATATTTTCAATTTTATTTTTTAATTTAAATTTGTTCATTTCAATATTTTACATGTTAAATAATTTAAGATATTTTATTTTTTCTAATTTATTTTTAACTATTATTAAA
>NC_029789.2:5723731-5724339 GCF_000816755.2 Arachis ipaensis | reverse complement strand
GAGTTTTTTATTTTTAATATTTTTTTGTTTATTTAATTTGATCTCTCTAATGGAATCTATAATCGAAATTATACTAAGTTATATGATGTTATTTTTAATTGATTTTATGCAGTTAAATTTGGTACTCTTTTGAATTTTTGATCTTTAAGTAGTCGTTTGTTTATTTAATTTGCTTTTTCTAATAGAATCAATACGTAGGATTATAAAATGGTATATTAATTCTTTCATGTTAAAATTTAAATAGATATAATTAACATGATAAATATAATAAAATTTGACAATTATAAATATTTTATGTAATCACTAATAACAATTACTCCCCACTTAGTCAAAAGAAACCTATGCAAATAAATTAAGTGGAGAGCGTTATACATTAGTTTCAATGTATGTATATTAATTTTATTTCTGATAAATTTTTTATAATTGGAAAACTAAAAACATACCTTTGTGGTTGGTATTGACGTTCTTAATAACACTTTTTCTCCTAACAAAATGGTTGCGCAAACAAATAGTCAGTTAACCCATAAAATTAATATCATAGGTTAATCTTAAATAAGTGTGTGAGACTCAATAAAAAAAATATATAGAATTAATCGAAATGTATAATC
>NC_029789.2:5720142-5723644 GCF_000816755.2 Arachis ipaensis | reverse complement strand
GTAATACTTAATTAAATTAAATTGAAAAAAAACAAACAAAATTTATGAATTGAAAAAAAAAATATTTAAAAACCAACGCAAATAATTTAAATGATAATATTAAATGCTAAGAATGATTTTACATATAACACTGATGTCACTGAAAGAGAGTAATAGAGAAGATGATTTCAAATTCAATATACTTAATTTTTGTGTTACAACTAAGAGTGGTTGGAATAAACTTACGTGATAACTTTCTTTACATCGGAGAATGAGAATTTTAAAAATACTAAGCAAATTACATGTCTTTCTTTATATACCCGTAAGGAATGCAATCTTTTCTAACGGTTTAGATTTAGTAAAAATTAAAGTCAAAGTAAAATAACAGATAGGTAACATATTATCCGCATTCTAATCTCAGTTACGCAATATATAAGAGAATTAGTTTATGCAAAGCTAAGATAATAATATAGTAGCAAAACTAACTATTTAAAATTTAAATTGAATTCTAACCGGTTTTAGATTGTTAGGAAAATTAGAACTGTTATTGTTTTCGAAACTTAATTTAAATTTTAAAATTGAAATTGTCGTTCAACAGATATGGTTAGTTAAGAAATTTTCAAAATATAAAAATTAATTTATTTCAAAAGCAAAAATTTTAAATATTTGGTTAAATATTAGATAAAGTGATGGTAATTTCAATTAATAAGTCGCCTCCTCCCAATAATAGTAAAGTATTTTTTTAAGAATAATTATTTAGATAATAAAAGATTTACACCATCAAATTAATTAAACGAGCAAAGCCCTACATTCCGCATAGTGAACAATGCATAAATCAACCACCATTATATTTGTTTAAATTTAGTTGACGGAAAATTTTTATATCCTCTTATGATATGGGTTTTAAATTATTTTCTATTTGGGTAATCTACTTAAAACGTTACACTAGCTTTGAATTACCTTAAACCAAAATCATATTAATCAGAATTTTAAAAATGTGTATAATAATGTCAACAAATTATTGTAATTAGATCACCTCATGTACCGTAAGATATGCCATATTTGCATTGAATAATAAATATACAAGAAATTAAGGATAATTATAAGGTAGAATTCGAAAAATTGAATACAATTTCAATCTAAAAATTCTATGTATTCTTCCAAGACTTAGTTGAGATCACAATGTATGGCGAAGTTAGTTTTTTGGTTGGTGACCTCGCCTAAGTGAGTTTCCGGTTTCAAAAACTTTTTCTCTAATTTCATTCGTTGTCGTTCTTCTCTTTTTATGGCATTTTTGGATTCCGATTGTCTTTTTTGTTGTCTTTTTAGTACATGTTCGAGTTGCTCCAGCCGGTCTTGATGTCCGTGGACAAGTCTCATGAAATCAGTGGGATGTCTTGGCCTGGATGCTTCCGGTCGGTGTACTTGTGAGCGTAATGTACACTCGTTGATATATCGCCCATCTTCTACGGCTTTAGTGTAAACCCCGCTAAAATCGGTAAATAATTAGTTAATAAATTAAATTTTAATTAGGTATATTAAAAATGTAAAACTAATATCAAAATAGAATAGAGCTATTCAAAACGAGAATTTTGACACTAATTTCAAAAAATTTGGCCCAAAATTGAACCGGACGGACCAAACCAATTAAACCGGATCCAAATTGAGCCCGTGGGTCCAACCGGACCCATCACTTAAAAAGAACACAGCGTCCTTTCCCTTCATTTCTGCATCCACGCTGTCATTGTTGGGAGGAAGAACACCAAAGCTTCCAAACCCTCATTGAGATTTCATGTCTCAATAACTTTTGATCTGAAATTCTGATTGACGAACCGTTTGCGACTACGCGTTCACCGCGACGAGCTCTATGAAACCCATGGAACAATTTGGTAGGTAACTCACTATTTTCTTCTCAGCCAGCTTTCCACAATTTCAAAAATTCATGAACAATAGAAGAAGAATCTGGCGAGCCACCCGAAACCGCCATCACAGCGCCGATCCGCCATCAAAGCGCCACAACCCTTTTCTTCTTCTCTCTTCGCGCTACCCTAGTGCCACCGTCACAGCGCGACCTCTTCTCCTCCTTCAGCTCACCACCGAAGCCTTCCTCTGTTCTTGCCTTGAACCAGAATCCACTGCCATCGAGCACCTCCGCCGAGCCCAGAGGAGCAGCGGCGAGATCCAACCACTGAACAACGACGAGCAACGATGGCCCTGACATTTGAAGGCGGAACTGCGACTGATTCTGGTGCTGTTGAATGGCGGTGGCTGCGAAGAACAGCGGCGGCGGCGACAAAGAATAGCTGGCGACAACGGCGAGGACCCTTCTCCCTCTCCACCCTTCTCCCTTCGCGTAACCCCTTCCCCCTTTCCCCTTTACTTTACGCGTTTTCTTTTTCTATTTTTTTAATTTTTTATTAAGGGTAATTTGGTAATAAAAATAAAAGATTTGAAAAAAAAAGGACGATTTTAAAATAAACTGAAACCTTGGGGACTATTTTGTAGCGAAAAAAAGGTCGGAAACGAAATAAATTTTTAGCCTCTACGTTAGGGACCAAAATCGTACTTAACCCTAACTTATTATAATACTTGTACTAATTAATGAATGTCAATATTTGATAAAATACATGACTTCTCTTATTTTATGAAATAATAATATATAGACTTTTGCTAATAATAAATATCCCAAAAATTAATATTGAATATCTTTATAAAGTATTTGGTGTTTAACATGTTTGGATTATTTCAATTGATGTTACATGTTTACTGTACTTGTTGAATTTTTAAGATAAAAATTTTATTTTTTTATGAATTTCTATTTCATCGGATACCCAATTACCCGAATCGAATCAATCCGTTCTTAATCAGTTTGGTTTGATTTGGGTACATGCACAACAAAATACAAATCCAAACCAAACCGAACCAATTACATTTTAATTGGTTCGGTTCTAATTTTACCGTGAACCTGAACCAACCCAACCGTGCTCACCCCTATACTGAGTTTCTGTTTCCCAGTCTCAATTTCAGTCTCTGCAAACAAACGCTACCTAAAAGAATCAAATTCATGCTATCACTATATTAATACTGAATTAAAATTACATTAAATTGCTAGTATTTTATTTGACACTTGTTCCTGATTAAACGTATTATCTAAATTCTTTTAACATTATAGTATTGTATCATAAGTAACCTAAATAATAACATTATGCGTAAAAAATAATAAATTAAAGAAATTAATTTTTTTTACTACTTGAATTAATAGTTGGTGCAACACATTTCTTTATTTCTTTCATAAATTTAAAAAGTATTTTCAAAAACTTTTTAAATTAAATGAAAGTATTTTATAATATACTACTAATTTAAAAAATAATATAATATTATAACTATTTATAATATCTCGAATTTTTTATCTTTATTTTTTTTATAACTAGTAACATTTTCTGTAAATACTAAATACACAGTGTAAATAGTTGCTCATGTGAACAAACTTGAAGAGCATGTGTATATATATTTAATAATTATT
>NC_029789.2:5715815-5719026 GCF_000816755.2 Arachis ipaensis | reverse complement strand
TATACACCAAATATATTTACAATAATTAACAATAGTCTTTTCTCTTAATTAAATAAGAGGAGTGCTAGAAAGTCAGCCGATTTTATAATTTGTAGCTATCAATTAATTATCAATAGTATTTTTAATGGTATGAGATGTCATTTAATGATAAAAAATTACTTATTTTTTTTACTGATTAAGTGCTAGCCAACTTTTAATAAAAGTGCTGCACTTTAGACTTTTTCATTAAGTAATTCACATTCAAGTCTTAACAATAATAATCTACTAATTAAAAGGAAAGCTATTTCAAGAGATTTTTTATTTCAATAAATAAATTAATTATAATAATTACTGAAATAAATAATTTAAAAAATATTTATTGAAATAAATACTTCTCAATGTAAATGAGATAATTTTGCATATATTTTGTTTATAGTGTAAATGAGATATGTGTAGTTTTTCACTGTAAACAAGATATATGCATTTATAAATAATTAAATATAATTAAAAAAATAAAAAATATTAATGATTTAAATTGGACAAAATTCTTAAAAATGGAACGTTTCAAATAATAAAGAAGAAGGACGATTTTAAATAAGATAGAAGATAAACAGAGAAGAAGAATGGACTTTTCATTGAAAATAAAAAAAAAATAAAATTTTTGCTAATGAGTATTTTTTTTAAAAAATAATTTATTTTTTAAATAGATAAAGTTAATATTAGTTAACACAAAAAATTTAAAATGGATTAAAGAGGAGGTTTTTTAAAAATTAGAAGGGAGAAGAATGTACATTTATAAAATAGAAGAGAGGAGAGTGTCATTTTAGCATCTCGCAGGAGAGGAGAGTGGAATTTTCCCTAATTAATAATTCATAGTTGTATTTATAATTAGATGGTGAATTTTATAGTGTAGAATATAATTTTTTTTATACATATAAAACTTAGGTGAAAGTTTTTAAAAAGAAAAAGTATGGGGAGCCAATGGAATATTTGTACAATGCGTACAATGGAGGTTTAGGGAGTATTAGAGATATAACCATTAGTGTTACTTTTTTTATTAACGTAAACTTTTGGGATGAGTGATATCATGACATGGTATTTGAGCTTTAGATCCTAAAGGTCAAGAGTTCGATTTTTAGTGAATTTTAAAATTATTTTTTGGTGAATTTTAAAATTATCCTAAAGCTCTTGCAGTCTCTTGACTAATCAATACGGTATAACCCTTTTAAGTTTTTTAACATAAATAAATTAATAAAAACAAACTATAAGCAAGCACTCATAAATAGAAAGCATTCACAAATATTAAGAACAACAACAAAACAGATACAAATAAATTGAAAACTACCACTATAGGAGTGGGTCAAACTTAATACAGACGGAGCATCTAACAACCGAATACAAAGAGTAGGATGTGAAGGTGTGTTGCGCATTTACTTGGGAGAGTGGATTGGTGGATTTGAAGCTAACACACGCTATTGCAGTGCAGAGCAAGCGGAGATGCTTGGAATCCTCCATGGACTGCGGATGGCTTGGAATATGGGTATGCGCTGAGTTATTGTAGAAAATGATGCAGAAGAAATTCTCAGTCTATAACCAAAGAAAGAGGAATTAATCAAATCTATCATGAGACAATAAAAAAAATTGTTAAAATGAAACAAAGACCATGGGAGTTAAAGTTCTGCCATGTTTACAGAGAAGCCAATCGAAGTGCTAAGTGGTTAACAAGGAGAAGCTTGGATGGGGATTTAGGATTTAGGTTCCTAGACATAGCTCCCAAAAATTTAGAAACACTTTTACAAGAAGAAGTTCAGGAGATTGTACTCCCTCGTACTCTTATGTAATTGAAGATTGTAACTAGTGTTTTTTCTTTTTTGGGCCTAGGCCCCTTTTATTACTAAAAAAAAAAAAAGACAAAAATAAATAAATAAATAAATTAACAGAGCATTATTTTCAAAAAACAATGAAAATCAAATTAAATACCAACATACAATTTCGTTTTTCCTTGTTGGTTTATGAAAAACATAAGTTTGACCACACCAATTTTGGTACAAATTTGAAAAAAGAGGAATGATAAGGGGCAGCAATTTTGGTATTTTGTAATTATTAATTGGCCTTCAATAGTATTTTTAATGGTGTGAGATTATATTTAATAGTGAGAAATCATTCACTTTTATTTTGATGGTTAAGTGCTAGCCAAAAAATATAAAAGTTGCTGGCCCCTAGACTTTTTCTTGAAAAAATTATTCCAATTTAAATAAATAGTATGACGATACTTTTACTTCATTATATTTTAACCCTTATAATTATTATGCTTACACACCAAACTTATATGTATAGTTGTTTTAAATGAAAATCAAATGTTGAAATATTTTATTTTAGTTTCAAAATGAATATTTTCTTTCGCACGATTTTATTTTTTCTTAAAAAATATCTAAAATAATATTTTAAAATTTAAATAATTATAACATATATAATGTTTATAATTATAGGCCACGACTAAGTTAATAGTGACTATAAGTGGCTATAAATTAACTAACAAATAAAATAGTGATATTTGGCCATTAAAAAAAGCTGATTAAAATTTTTGTTATGTTCAAATCATACTTACAACTAATTGAGGGAATGTATTTCACCTAAACACATGGATAAGACAAATTCTATGTCGGAACTAACGGAAAGCTAAAAGAGTTAACGGAGCGATGGTGGTGTGGTACAAGATGATGGAGGCGACGGCAGGAAAAAAAGGAAAATTGGATATTGGGTAAATGAAAACAGAGCCTCTGGTTATGGCAAGGAACGGAGGAAGCAATTTCATCAAGGAAGAGGCACGGAGACAAATGGGTGACGGTGGCCATATATACCGATTGCTGGAACTATAGCAAGAAATTCTGTCAAAACAAATATAGAAGAAGACATCTCTCACCGACTTGAGGCTATTACTTGTAACAGCAAACCAAATTTGATAGCCTGAATCCAAGAAGAGAAATTATATGATTAGATGATGTTTTTTCTTGTTCTGACCCATATTTCTTCTTTGCTAGTATATTGTTTCGTTGATGCTGAGAAGCTAAGACAAAAAAGAAAAAAAATTACTGTATCGATCAAAATTATGATCAACAAACATTCTATCTTTTACGTGTTTCATTTTGATTTTTCAGTCACTCATAGCCACTATAGTCATGGGACAAAGATGACCACTAAAAAACGCACCTTAATTATAACATATATATAT
>NC_029789.2:5696569-5715767 GCF_000816755.2 Arachis ipaensis | reverse complement strand
TGATTCATTTTCTAAAATAAGATTTTCATTTTTTTAATATTTTATTTTATTTTGTCTTTAACTAAAATAATCAAAAGTGACTATTGGTATTTTTTCTTTCTTTAGTCACGGACAATTAATAAAGTTATAAACAACTAACTATAATAATTAATCAACTATAAGGATTAAAAGTAGAAATTTATCTTAGCTTAAATTTAAGTATGATCCAAATTTTTAACTGCCCTGTAACAAAAAAAATTAACCCGCCTAATTAACACTTTCATTCAAAAATTAATTTCAGTTAATACTTAATATAAAGAGACAAACTACTAGGATTTAAGCTCCTCTATGTTACCAAAGAAAAAAAAAGACAAATTTCTGCAAACCATCTTATTGATTAGTAGAAACTACCAGACCTGCTTAGACTTAGACATAGAGTGCAGTATTACAATAGGTGTCTATTTTTAAAAGCTTCCATCTAAGTTCTATATATATAGAAAAAAATTACATTCTACACCATAAAATCCATTTAATTAGATTTGTGAAACTAGTACTTTAATAATAGGGGTGTGCATGGCTCGGTTCAGAACACTTTATGGGATAATTTGGCGTGATTTTATCGGGTTTAGAGTCGGGTAAGGGTCTCAAAAATAAACTTGGTTATTATTTTGGATCGAGTCCGGATCAAGGCGAACCTGACTTTACCTGGTCTGTGTGCACCCTAAGGAAACTAAAAAAATATATATTTTAAATTTATTTTAATATTATGTTATATTGATTATAAGCTTATTGTTTTATTTTTAATCACACTTGTTGAATTAGAAAATAGATCTAAGAAGTATCAAATTAGAATTTATGGATAAATTCAAGTTCAAATATAGATATCAACTTTTCGGTAATAAATTTCTTCTTTATAAATAAGTGCATCATAAATAAGTTTCTTTATAAATAAGTTTTTTATAAATTATTGTTAAAGCTTTAAAGACTCGATTTTCACCTGATTTAGACTTGGTATAGTTGTGGCCCAAAAATATTTAGGTTTTATTAGAGTCGGATTAGAATCTAAAAAATAAATCCTGTATATATTCAAAATCAGATCTGGGTCAGGACAAACCCGGTTTTCATCCGACCCATGAACAACCCTATTTAGTAGAAAAGTGGAAGTAGTGTTGTTCCCGCCATTTATATCTAGGGGTGTTCATGGATCGGATCCAATATGCATATCCACGGTGTTTATCTGAATCCAATCCGAAAAGTGTGGATATGGATCCGATCCGCACATTAATCGGATCGGATTTGCGGATTTTATGTTGGTATCCGCATATCCGCGTATCCACAAAAATAAAAAAATAAATAAGTAAATATTCTTTTTATATTTTATTTCAACTAATAATTATCATATATGTTGTATTATTTTAATTTATTATTTAAAAAAAGTAAACATATTTAAAAAAATAAAAAAATAAATTTTATTGATATTTTTTAATAAAAATAAGCTTTCAAAAATATTTTTATATTTTACGAATATATCTAATATCTGATCTGATCCACACAATCAAATTCAACTTTAAAAACTGCAGATATTGAATTCGATCTCATTCTATAATTTTAGTGTAGATCAGAACAAAATTTTGACCATTTTCGATCCGATCCGCGTTAAACCGTACTTATATCATCACACATTTCTCAGCACTCTCTCTCTCTCGTTGATGCTCGCATTCCAGCCATGCAGCCCATGCTTCTTCAACCCACCACTCTGCCGCCCAATTTCGGTTGAATTTCTCTCCTTTTCCGCATCTCCTTCTTCTCTTTCCTCTCACACTCTCTCTCTCCCTTCCCCCATCGCACAATGACCAAACCACCCTCCGCCTTCGACGCTCTCATGTCCGGTGCCCGCGCCGCCGCGTCCGCCGCTGCCAAGAAGAAGAAATCCGAGCAGTCGCAGCAACCAACTGCTTCTTCTTCCAAGAAGCGAAAACCTTCATCCTCCACTCTCCCCACTCCAACCTCCACGCTAAACCCTAACGTAGAACCGGAGAAAGAAGGCCCTACTCCGACCAAGACTCGCCACGTGTCTTCTTCATCTGCCTTGCAGGAGCTGAAGAAGCGCGTTCCGCAGCTGACGGCGAAGCCTTCGAAATTCGATCCTAGCTCAGTGGCTTGTTGGGAGAAGGGCACGCCTGTGCCGTTCTCGTTACTGGCGTTGGCGCTTCACATGATTTCTCTGGAGCCTGGCAGAATCAAGATGACAGATATTGCGTGCAATTTGATGAAGACTGTGATATACTCTACCCCTGAGGATCTTGTGCCTCTGATTTATCTCTTGGCGAAGAGGTAAGTGTTTTAATTCCAAGAGTGTCATTTTCATTCAAAAGTTGTGAAATTTAACTTTCATTTTAAGATTCTTTATTATTTTAAAGTGCTTTGGATGCAAATTAAGTTAGTTTAAATGCATGGTAGGGTTGCTCCGGCGCATGAAGGGCTAGAATTGGGAATTGGCGAGACTTCCATTATTAAGGCACTTGCTGAGGCGACTGGAAGAACTGAATCCAAAATCAAGAAGCTGTATCAGGTGACTCTTTTGGGTTTTGTAGTCTTTGACTGTCTCTTTCCCAATGGGGATTGTTTGATGAGTTGCCATTTTGCTTTAGGATGAATGTTTTCTTGTTGTTTGTTGTTGGCAGAAAGTGGGTGATTTGGGAAAAGTTGCCAAGGAGTGCCGTTCATCTCAGTCCATGATGCGGAAACCTGAGGCTCTGACTATTAGGAAGGTTTTCAACACCTTCCGTCTTATTGCCAAGGTGAAATTTTGTCATATTTGTATGTTGTGCAATTAGCATTGCCAAGGTTTTCAACACCTTCCCTCTTTCTCAAGCTCGTGCTTTGTTATAAGATGTAGGGACATGTTAGTGTTTAGTGTTTTTCTAGAGGTTTAATTTTCTTTCAAACACCTGAGAAACAACAAAAATCCTTATCCGATCCTATTCTTATATTTAAAATATTGGAACTTGACTTATTAGCATCCTTCCGGAATATTGTCCTTATCTCAACTCATTTGTTGATACTGAATCATGGTTGGAAGAGGCTTGTTTTCTATCATGACTAATTAAAGATTTTTATGTATTTTTGGTCTTTAGGTCAATTCTTCTCTAATTGGTGATTATGTTGGATATTAATAGGCATATTTCGTATATTGTAAGAGAATGAAAGACAAGTATCTGGGGATTTGGAAGATTTTTTCATTATTATTATTTATTTGGTTGAGAGCTGAATGTTGGTAGGATTCCCTCAATTTGTCCTTACTTCTAATGTATACAGGAATCTGGAAGAGACAGTCAAATGAAGAAAAAGAATCATATAAAGGCACTTCTTGTTTCTGCAACTGACTGCGAACCTCAATATCTTATCCGTTTTCTACAGGTTGAAGCTTTGCTTTATTGAAAAAATACAGAAGGCTTACTTCTCCATATTAAATATTAATCACACTGTGGGTTTGTTTTCTAGGGAAAATTGCGGATTGGTGTGGCTGAGCAAACTCTCTTAGCTGCATTAGGCCAAGCAGCAGTACAGAGTGAAGAACATTCTAAACCACCTGCTGGTATTAAGTCTCCTTTGGAAGAGGTAAGTTAATCTCATTGTGGTTGTTGAAATTTGGGAAATATGATGCAAAGAGTTTGTCTTTTGGTTTGGGTGTTACAAGGTGCAAGGAGTTAATCAGTATACAAAGCTCATTCTTGTGAGGCTGGAGTGCTGACGATGTCTATTGTGGGTTGCATTAGCATTTCAGCACTATATGATGATACAACGTTTTCGTGGTTCTTATGTATTAAGTTATAGGCTCTACCACTTTAGTGAAGTGATTCTTTCTTTATTTCCTTTTTGTTTATTTCTGGTTTCTTTTTTTCATCAGGCTGTAAAAATTGTTAAACAAGTCTATTCTGTTCTTCCTGTCTATGACGAAATAGTATCTGCACTTCTTACACATGGTGTATGGAAACTTCCATCAACATGTAATTTTACTCCTGGTATTCCAGTTGGACCTATGCTGTCAAAACCGAGGAAGGGTATCTCTGATATTCTAAATTCATTGCAAGATGTGCAGTTTACTTGTGAATACAAGTACGATGGAGAGCGTGCCCAGGTGACACTTTCATGTTCAAATTTTCTGTTGGAAATACACTGCACAGTATTATCTATTTATATATGTGCAATAACATTAACTTTATTGAGACAGGTACATTACATGGAAAATGGTTCAGTTGAGATTTATAGTAGAAATGCTGAGCGGAATACTGGGAAGTTTCCTGATGTTGTTGCTGCAATTTCAAGGTGAAGAAAACTGAGTTGGAAATATTATAATTGAGGACTAGTAACATTTTTTTGGGTCATCATCAATACTTCTATTATCAACATTCTTTGTTATGATTACATTGAAATCATTGCACCAACTGCTTCAAAAATTTCTTCAACTTAATTGATTTTGATATTTGCCATCAATGAACAGGTTAAAGAAATCAACTGTATCATCATTTGTTCTTGATTGTGAAATTGTTGGATATAATCGTGAGAAACAGACCATCCGTCCTTTCCAGGTACACTTCATGCTGGTTCTTTTCTGTGTGGGTAATACATTCTTTTGTGCTAATAATCGCCTCTTGCTGTCTTACCTGTCTAGATGATGCAATTACTTTTATTTTATGTTAAGTAGTTGAGATTGGACTTATGTTTATGACCTAATATCTTGACAGGATCTTACTACTCGGCCTCGTAAAAATGTATCTGTGGATAATATAAAGGTTGACGTCTGCATATTTGCTTTTGATATACTGTATCTTAATGGCCGAGTACTTCTTCAGGATAACCTGAAAATCCGTAGAGAGGTACAGCTTTTATCTCTGCTCTGCCGATGGTTTCATTTTATTGTCTCCTTTATCTTGTAAATATATTATTATAAGGTTAGCTGAAGGTCAAACCCTAAGATGTTATTCTGGTGTTTAAGACAAAACTTTAAGGCATCAATAAGTAGTACATTCACTGTAAAGTGTAGGTTGAGTTAGTGTCTTGTCTTGGCACACCTTTACATGGATATAACTAAATATACTATGCAGTTCTTGTGCTAGGCTAATGCATTGCTAAGAGGTTGTAACTTAGTGATAAGGATTTGATTCCACAAGTACTGTCAAACTGAGGTCTATAAATATATTCTCATGGGGCTGGATGGCTTTGAGCCAGAATATTGTGCAGGCGATGCAGAGGTGTGTTGGATTGAAATTAAATGTAGTACTTCGGCAGGTGTACTTTAGTTGAAAGATTTGGCATTGACCAATACCAATAGCTTATGCCCTTTTAGTAAATACTCACACAATGAAGTGGAATCCAATTTGAACTAAAGAGTTTGGGCAAGGCTTTTTGCTTTCTGGGGAGGTCAAGTGGATCACTTTTCTATGCTGTTTCTTAAAAGTTCCAAAGTTGTGAATCTCGTGTAGATGCTGTGAACTTTTATGCCTAACTTTTAATAGGCTTCTTGAGTTCTTGTATAAACAAGAAGTAAAGAACAATATGTTGACAAGTGCTTGTTTTCTCATTGCAGCATCTTTATGCCTCTTTTGAAGAAGAAACTGGAGTTTTTCAGTATGCAACGGCAATAACATCAAATGACACCGAGGAAATTCAGAAATTTCTCGACAAAGCTGTTGGATCAAGGTCTCCTATTGATTCTATTTAATTTTAATTGTTTAGAAATTTCATCACTTCTATTTTTCCATAACCCAATTTTATGTTTAATTTTGTCATTTGCCTTGTCCCTTGAATTGCAGCTGTGAGGGATTAATCATTAAAACTTTAAATGAAGATTCTACATATGAACCTTCCAATCGGTCAAACAATTGGCTAAAACTGAAGAAAGATTATCTGGATAAGTAAGGGTGTAATATTTAACTTCTTAAGTCTCTTAAATTTTACTGGATTTCTGTTTATTCATTCTCTCTAATGTGCAGCATAGGGGACTCGATAGATTTGGTACCTATAGCTGCATTCCACGGACGTGGGAAACGTACAGGTGATCATAAAGTATACTCTTCATGATATGCTGATGCCTGTATTGTATGTTACTTTTATTATTAATTGCAGAACAGCTACCTCCAATGTTGTCTTGTCAATATCATGTATGCCATAGGAATTTTCTACATAATGCTATATTGCAGACTGAGCTCAAAGTGGTTTGAAATGAAAGCTGAATGATGTCTTGTAGGAGTCTATGGTGCTTTTCTTCTTGCTTGCTATGACTACAATAACGAAGAATTTCAAAGTATTTGTAAGATTGGTGAGTGATCGGATGTTGTTAAGTCACTGTTGAGTTCCTTTGTTTCTTAAAATTAATTGTCTTATATTTTGAAATTTTTACTGAGTAGGAACGGGATTTACTGAAGAAGTGCTCGAAGAGCGTTCTAAAAGTCTTGGTTCTCAAGTGATTCCTGGGCCAAAGGTACCTCCATTTCTTGTTCCTCTTTGAACCTGGTTTGAATCCTGCCTAATATTACTAGTGATTTTCAGCGATACTATCGATATGGAGATAAAATGAAGCCTGATGTCTGGTTTGAAGCTAGTGAGGTAAGAGTGTTGTATGCCCTTGGTAATTTTGTTCTTGTTCTCCAGTTCTGTCAATGAGTTGTCGTTTGCCATTATTGGAATACTGCACACTTCTTTCTATTGCTTAAATGGAAGATATGAGGTCATTTTCTATTACTGTACTATATGCCCATTGATAAGTAGCACTTAAACTATATTTCCTTAAGTATAGTGTTATATCGCA
The DNA here is from genome assembly GCF_000816755.2 of Arachis ipaensis. Lineage (NCBI taxonomy): Eukaryota > Viridiplantae > Streptophyta > Magnoliopsida > Fabales > Fabaceae > Arachis > Arachis ipaensis. Next base: position 5,708,977 of record NC_029789.2, on the reverse strand, counting down.
ATTTAACTTGTAGGGAATACTTCTGATCATGTATTATCTTATTTATTTATTCAGGTGTGGGAGGTGAAAGCTGCAGATTTGACCATCAGCCCAGTTCACCGAGCTGCAGTGGGCATAGTAGATTCAGATAAGGTACTAGAAAGTAGAAACAATTAATTGATTATAAAAACATTACAATTTTTGGTTTCTCGTTTTGGTTATTCATGTTGGGGTAAAATACTGTTTTAGTCTCTAACATTTGGGTTAAATCTTAATATCGTATCTTTGAAATGTCAGAGTTTTTTCGAAACGTCTTATTTCGTTCTATTTTTGTCTATAGTCAAAATTAAAACTTCTTCCGAAAATATCCTTTTCCCTCTATTATTATCTTTTTTTTTCCTTATTCTTCCATCATTTTTACTACCAAATCACTACAACCACAGCTACAGCCACCAACCACAATTACAATTGTTGGTCACTGCCTAGAAGATGATAATGATGGAGGAAAAGGGAAATTTTTTAAAGAAAAAATTTTAGTTTTAACCAGAAGACTTAAAATATGACAAAGACATTTGTGAAAAAAACTTGACATTTCAATGTTAGAAACAAAATTAGAACTTAACTCAAAACGTCAGAGACTAAAACAGAATTTTGTCCTGTATTTTTTATTACTATTTTTAGTACTTGCTGCATTTAACTTTCATTGACAGGCTTTAATGGTGTATCTCTGTATTTCCCCCCTCCCCCCCCTAAAGGGCATATCTCTTAGATTCCCACGGCTAGTTCGAGTTCGACCTGACAAAACACCCGAGCAGGCCTCATCATCTGAGCAGGTAAAGTATAATCTTCACAAGTTCTTACATAAACTTGTAGCATCCAAGTTGGGTGCATTAAGTCAATTGACAAAATTAATCAATTAGATAATTACTGTGGTTAATTAGTTTTCATAATCTGTTGCCCTGTTGGGAAGAATGCTTTGTGATGAGCTTGTTTAGTCAACTTAAGACTTATGTGTGCAAAGGTTTTGAGCATTTCTCATGTTATAATAATAGTAACAAATGGAAACATTTGATTCTTTTGACATGCTTTAATCCCTTTTTACAGGTTGCTGAGATGTATAATGTTCAAAAAGCCACTCAAACTAAAGAAAAAGAAAAAGAAAAAGAAACCACCAAACAGGATGGTAGTGAATCACCAAAAAAAACAGATTTGCAGTGAAGATGAAGACGAAGTCGCAGATGAAGATGTAGATGCAGATGAAGATGTAGATGTAGATGTAATGCATATGAATATGAAGATAAGTGAGCTGCTGTCATACACTATTGTGTCCCACCAGCAAGACCGCTCCCACTGGCGCGCATTTGAGCCTGGTATACCGCCATCTGCTGAAGCCGCTCCAGCTGCTCCATCTGCTCCTTCCACTCCAGCCTGAGGTCATCTGTGTCTCTCACATGTGTGAGGATCTCTTGATACCTCTTCCGAGTCTCGGTCAGCTCCTGAGCCTGTTCGTGAAGGCTCTGGGTGAGCTTCTGCACCTGCATCCTCAAATCAATGCCTTCCTTGGGATCGACGGCTCGACTAGTGGTAGAGACAGACAATGGCCTCAACGTGGAGGTGCGGAGGCTGCTGACGAATAACAACCCTAACCGTATCCGTGGATCTTGTACGGCGCTGAGGCGGTCTCGCGCCAAACCTCATCGGGATCGAATGGCTGAAGCAGTAGAGGCACTGGCGTCGTCCCCACTTTGCTGAGACCTGTGTAACACGTTATTATGATTAGAGATTTTTATGAATTTTGACAGAGTTTCATTTATAACTTGAATGCGCCACAAACTCTATCCATCAACAATTAACTTAAACACTACCGATTGTCAACAATCAATGAACAATAGCCAATAATTAAGAAGCAAAATTCATAAATTCACTAAACTATAATAAATAATCAAGAATCAATAATCAAGATATACCAAACATTTTCAATAGTTCAAACCTACATTGATGAATTATTTTTCAAGTTAAACTTTTCACCTAATATTATTTATTTCGTTAACATAGTTTCATTCATTAAATTATTATATATTAATAATATAACATTGACAAAAATAACAAAGAAAAATACCAAGGAGTCAACCATTATTTTTAGTTTTATCTAATTTATACTCTAAAATTACATTTTAAGATTACTAATTAAAAAATTTTATATATTTTATAAAATTTATTTTTTAATACATTTGTTGTTCATTTATTAAAGTAAAAAAATTTAAAAAATTTTATTAAAAATAATCTTAACATATTTTTAGAATACAACTTAATTAAACTCTTAATTCTTTTTTTCTGTAAAACAGAACCTACATTGTGAATTTTAACCTATGAAGCACGGACACTTCGTTGAGTTGTCGTGTCCGCGTGTCAGATATATTTCGGACACGACACGCGTGTCTGCTGTGTCCAATCGTGTCTTAATAAAAAATAAAAAATTCTTCTCTGGACACGCCTAAATATCACCACGTGTCCAATCTTATTCCTAATATATATTCTTAAAATAAATTTAGATATAATATATATTATTATTTATTAAAACAAAAAAATATTTTAAATACTTAAAATAATTAAAATAAGACATTAAAAATTTTAATTTATATTTTAATATTAATAAAATATCAAAATATCATTATGATTTATCTAAAAAATACTTTATATTTTATATGTATACATGTACCCGTGTCAGGTAAAATTTTAAAATTTGCGTGTCTGTGTGTCCTGTGTGGTGTCGTGTCCCGTGTCCATAGCATCATAGATTTTAACTTTAATCAATTACCTTAACCTCTACGGTTGTATAATTATTATAATTTAAATAATTCATCCTCCTGTCCAATGATATTTTGCCTTATCTTTAATGAAGGTGATCCTATTATTTCATCAAATTCTCCATAGCCCGAAACGCTACCCACCAAAAATATATGGCCCAATCGTTTCCATTAGCTTGTGCTTGTAGCTGATAGCTATAAATATTGCCTACGAAAAATGACAAAAACAGCCTGAAGTGAAAACAAAGTAATTATCAATGGGTCTATTTTGGTTCACGCTTCTACCGGTAAAGAGAATTGCCTACACCATCCTTCTACGTACTCTACAGCATTATTCTGCCAATTCATCTCCACCTTTAAAATTTTTTAATATATATCTCAATAGTTCTGCTTCATGGCATAGTAATATGTCAATAAAGTGGTCTGGCACATGTGAAAACTTTCTAATAGATTTTTTGTTGGTTTCTATAGTTGTCGTCTTTCAAGTGAGTTCGGCGATTTTACTTCTAATATTTGTTGATGACTTAGCTTGGTACTTTTATGTAAAGTTATTAGTACACAACAAACTTTTTAGATTTTAGATTTGTTTTATAAAGCATATGGAATAAAAGTGAATTTTAAAAAATCTAGAGCAACCATTCTCTCAATGATTTTAGATTAAAAAAAAATATGTTCATAAATATTTTTTTATAAGATTTTATTCGTTTTTCCGACGATAATTTCAACGATACTCATCATTTTTCTTGTAGTGTTTTCAAGTATCTTATGATACGCTTCGTAGCCTTCCAATGTAAGACTGTACATCATAGGAGAGGTCTGGATGAGTGATGGTAAGGTACTGTAAAGCACCAACAATGGACATGTATAGCTTCGGATTTTCAAAGGATTCAGAATCGCAAGCTGATAATTTAAATTTCTTAAGAATCACTTCTTGTGACAACCACATCATGAGGCTTTTTTATATAAATAAATATTAGAAATATATTATTTACCAAAATACGCATCAGGAGAAAGTCTTCCCAAAATGCGCAGGGCCATATCAGATGGGGCGCTTGCGAAATGGAATTTCACTCCAAGTTAGGTTCGGCGGCGGCGAAATGGACCTGATAGCAACAGGCACCCAACTTCGCTAATGGCAGCCACGAAATGGTGCACATCATGCCTGGCGCACACGAGGTGGGCCACTTATTGGGCAGCGACCACGAAATAGTTCCATTACGCCGGCGGCACACGCAAGTTGGTCTCTTCGTTTGTGGCGCCCACGAATTGGATGGTCAAGGCTACAAGAATTCAGCAAGCTCCTGTTCCCATACCTCACATGCATTGGTTGTATTGGGTGGCCAAGGACAGTTGGGAAGGGAGCTGGGACAAATATAAAAGGGTGTTGGAGAGGGGACCTGAAGCACGGTTGAAAGGGAAAGGGTAAAAAAAAAGTGTTGGTGCTAAAAGAAAGTTTTGCTGAGGTTGATGTGTGGTGCTGTGTTTGAAGAAAAAAAAAGTAACATGAAGTGCACCAATTCGTGGATGCTCCCCCTGTATTGGGCATTTCGCTGGCGTCAGACCTGAGATGCTCTCCCCCAAAATTTTGTGTACGTCGACCATGATATGCCACTTGTTGCTGTCAGGTCCATTTCGCGGCCGCTGAACCTGAGTTGGAGTGAAATTCCATTTCGCGGGCGCTGCATCTGATACGGCCCTGCGCATTTCGGGAAGACTTTCTACTGGTGTGTATTTTGATGAATAATGTATTTTTAATATTTATTTATATAAAAAAGCCCACATCATGAAAATAAGCAAGTAAAAATATATCAGATTTAGAAGAATGTATAATAGAAAGGGAATTATCTGATGGAATATTATGGAAACCAAAGTTTTCAATGTAGCAGCCAGTGTTTGGAACCAAGATCCAGGAGTTTTGTAAAGCCCATGGAAAGCCTTTTTGAGCTTACAAACTCTATGATCGTTAACACTATTATAGCCAAGAGGCCAGGACATGAAAACTTCTTCATCAAGCTTTGTATTTAAGAAAGCATGATCAAAATCAAACTAAGTTTCTGTTGAGTTTGGAAAACTAATCCAAGTGATGAACAAACATTATTATGTATTTACAAATTATTTGTTTAATGAGTTTGATTTGGTGTGCAGAAAAATAAATTAATCATCTAGGACCCATGGAACAAATAAACAAGCCCACATGAATTAAGAAAATGAAACAAGAAGGGTTGGCCCAACATAAGCCCACTTGGTGATCACATTTAGAATCCATAACACTTCAACGTAAGTCACCAACACCCACACTCCAAGAAACTTGAAATCCAAGTTCAATTCAACTTAATCCCTCTTGGCTTCCACCGAAAGCTAAATCCTCTCTTCTCTCTCCTCTCTCACAAGAAAAAAAGAAGGAAATGAAAAGTGCAAAAGCTATGGAGTGTTGAAAAATAAAAAGCTTATTTCCAAATCCAAGCAAGAAGAAAGGGCTACAACCAAGAAGCTAGTCACACTTCGATCAGAGCTCATCAAAAAGCATCTTCTTTCATTTGTGCTACACCAAAGAACCAAGAAAAAATCCATAAAGACTCAAGCACACATCAAGCAACCATGGAGAAAGTGAAGTCAACTATGGTTAGAAGCTCATCCACAGTCCAAATCAAAACTTGGAGCTAAAGCAAATTTCTACGATCAAGATTGAAGAAGTTTGAAGAAAAAGGATGAGAGAGAGTGGCTATGTTACATGCAACAGATTCGGCCTTCTCTCTCATCACTGATGAAACAGCTGCGAATTCAGAGGAAAGAGAAAAAGACAGAATGGACATTGAACTAGCTTCAACCTTGGAAGCTTCACTCTTCTATAATAAGGGTGAACGGCCAAGGGTTGAAGGCAAGAGAGAAAAACAGAGCTGAGTTTAGTTCTCATAGCTACCTAAGTTGTTCTATGTTCTTCTCCTTCATGGTTTTCATGTAGTATTTCTTTTTCTCAGTTTAGTCTGTCTGAGTCTCATTGAAAAAGGCAAACATAGTGAGGTTTGTAAGAAAAAGCCAATGAGAGGTAAAAGGCAGTGAGTTAAACTTGGAGAAAAAGTCATAAGATGTCTCAGATTTTCTTTGTACAACTTTCTATTTTATGTCATGATCCTGAGAGGATTCTCTTGCAAGTTGGATTAGCACTTTACTGTTGAAAGCTAGGTTGAGTCCTAGTCAAATTCAGATTGGGTTAGAATCTAAATTTGTCCCAGATAGGATTGGGTATATTCTAGGGAAGCATTGGTGTATGTAATCTTAAAAAAGAGATAGTGAAATTCCATCATGATTGTGATAGAGACTGGATGTAGGCTACATTGTACTAAGTAGCTGAACCAGGATACATCTGGGTGTTACTCCTTCTTCTCTACTTCGCTTCTCTTTCTATTGCTCAGGACACAAAATAAAAATGTCTCTCATCTCATCATGAGTCAAAAATAAAAATATCTCCTAAGTTTCTTTGAAAAAGCAAAAGTAATATTCAACATAAAAAGAAGCTAAGATTCAACCCCCTTTCTCTTAGCCATTGATAACCATCAATTGGTATCAGAGCTTGGTCTCAAAGAAATCAAGTTTTACAGCTTGGAGAAAAGATCCTGATGGCAAACAACAATGGTTCCAATGTGGTGGCCTACACTCTGACAGAAGGGCAATCCAACAACAGACCTCCATTTTTCAATAGAAAAAACTACAGCTATTGGAAGGGGAGAATAAAAATATTTGTTCAATCAGTAGACTACAATATATAGAAGATCATCTTAAACAGTTTATAAGTCCCAAAACAGGAGCTGATGGTATAGTTGTTCCCAAGGCTGGGGCTGAATGGAATGACGAAGATAAGAAAAAGATAGATCTCAATGCCAATGCTGTCAACATGCTCAACTGTGTGATCAGTTTTGAGGAATACCGAAAGGTATCAAGATGTAAAACGGTAAAGGAAATCTGGGACATGCTTCAAGTCACCCATGAGGGCACTTCCCAAGTCAAGCGAACCAAAATAGACATGCTGAGCAAGGAGTACAAAATGTTCTCCATGAAGGAAGGAGAAATGATTGATGAAATATTTGAAAGATTCAACGTTATCATCAATGACTTGGATGCTATAGAGATCACTCACCCTGAACCTGTGCTAGTGAGGAAAGTTCTGAGAAGTCTCACTAAAGAATGGGAAACTAAGGCTATAGTTATAGCTGAGAGCAGTGGTATTAATCAAATGACATATGATGATCTGAGAGGAAATTTACTTTCTTTTTTGAAATCACTTATTTAAAAAATGACACAAAAAAGAAAGGAATTACTCTCAAATCATTCCTAAGTCCCTGGATGATGAATTTAGTGACAGTTTATCTGATGACGAGTTTGTTCTTTTTGCTAAGAAATTCAGGAAAATGATGAAGCTGAAAGAACGAAGCAAAGGAGGCAGTTCAAGAAAACCAAAAAGGGACTTAAGCAAGATCATCTGCCACAACTGCAAAGAGGTTGGACACTATAAATTTGACTGTCTAAAGATGAAGAAAGAAGAAAAGACCAAGAAAGAAAAGAGGAAGGGGTTGATGGCCTCTTGGAAAGACCTCGAAAATGATTAAAACGAAGAGGAAGAATCAGAGAACAAATTCCAAACTTGTCTCATGGCCGATCAAACTGATGAGGTAATTTTTATTTAACCTACTACTGAAGACCTTCATATCTTATGATCGATCATCTCAATGAGAAACTAATATGCTTCTTGAATGAAAATCATGAACTTGAATCTAAAAACGACATCATAAAGACAGAAAATGGTTTTCTCAAAAATAAATTAAGGGAAGCCAAAACCGCTGTTAATCTTGTTGAAGAAAATAAGTGGCGAAAGATTGAACTTAAAAGCTGTGAGAAACAACATTCTGTGATTGCATACTTGAATTGTTTTGGAAAAAATGAAAAGTTGCACAAAGAGGTAAAAAGCCCAAAAGAGGATCTGGCAAACTTTGCTCAAAATTCTGAAAATTTGAATAAACTTTTGGCTAGTCAAAAACCTCTCTATGATAAGGCTAGTTTGGATTTTCATAAGAAAATATGAAACAGATTTTGAAAGATCTCCTTTTTCAAATGTGGCTTTCACTTCGGATGATATAAAATTTCAAAATCCAACCAATCTGAAAAATAGCAACCAAAAAGGTTTTGTCGTTTATGCAATCGGGATGGGCATTTTCCTATTCAATGTTTCATAAGTGAGAATGATTGGAGACAGAGTGTACAAAATAGTTGACAACTACAATGGTCTCGGCCAAAGAATGTGGTTTAACATTCAAGGATTCAAAAAAATTTGGATACCTAAGGTCACTTGAGATTTTTGTGTAGGTGTGCCTAGGATCCAAAAAAAAGGACAACATGTGGTATTTGGACAGCGGATGCTCTAGGCATATAACCGGAAAGTCCACATTCTTCATCAAGCTAGAAAAATATGATGGAGGGTTTGTAACTTTCGGTGATAATGGTAAAGAAAAGATAGTGGTCATAAGTAAAGTAGGCAAAAATTTCTCTTCTTTCATAAATGATGTCTTTCTTGTTGATGGTTTGAAACACAACTTACTAAACATTAGTCAATTTTGTGATCTTGGATATTTGGTTATATTTAGAAAATTGGATTGATTAATTATTTATGAAAACTCTGGTATAGTTTTGTTTGAAGTAAAAAGATGTAACAATGTGTATGGACTCACTCTAGAGGATTTAAAAGATCAAAATGTAACTTGTTTTTACCTCAATGGAATCCGAAAAATTGCTTTGGCATAAGAAATTGGGACATGCTAGCATGTACCAAATTTCTAAGCTTGTAAAAAAGAATTTGGTTAGAGGCATCCCTAACGTAAAGTTTGACAAGGATATCACTTGTGATGCTTGTCAATTGGGAAAACAAACAAAATCTTCTTTTAAGCCCAAGGATGGAATCTCTACCAAAAGGCCATTAGAAATGTTACACATTGATCTTTTTTGTCCCACTAGAACTCAAAGTTTAGGAGACAAGCATTATGGCTTGATAGTGGTTGATGACTACTCTAGATTTGGATGGATTCTCTTTCTAGCTCACAAAAATGATGCATTCTATGCATTTTCTTCTCTTTGTAAAAAGGTTCAAAATGAAAAGGATTTGAAAGTTGCCCATATAAGAAGCGATCATGGTAAAGAATTTGAGAATCAAGATTTGAAAATTTTTGTGATGAGTTTGGAATTTCTCATAATTTTTCATGTCCTAGAACTCCTCAACAAAATGAGGTTGTTGAAAGGAAAAATAGAAGTTTCTAAGAAATGACTAGGGCAATGCTTTGTGAGAAAGAAGTTCCAAAATTTTGATGGGTCGAAGCTGTAAGCACAGCTTGCTATATCCTAAATAGAACCACCATGAGAAAAGGGTTAAAAAAAAAATCCCTTATGAGCTATGGAAAGGAACTCCTCCAAATCTTAAGTACTTTCATATATTTGGATACAAATGCTTTGTGTTAAATAATAAAGACAATCTTGAAAATTTTGATACAAAATCGTATGAAGGATTATTTGTTGGATACTCAACCAATAGCAAAGCTTATAGAGTTTACCTCCAAGAACATAGAACTATTGAGGAATCTATACATGTATCTTTTTGCGATACTAACTTCATACCAAGTGCTGTCTTAGATGATGATGCAGGAAATGAAACAGAAAGGAGTGCACAAGTAAATCAAGAAAATGTCCAACCCATTTCCTGTATGGAGAATGCCAGTTCTGAATTTGCTCCTCAAAATGAAGGAGACATTTTTATTTTGTCTCCTGATAAAGCCAGAGAATCCAGAACAGTGAATGAAGCAAAACCAAGTCATAGTCAAGCCGAAACCTCATCTCAAAAGCCTAGAGAGTGGAAGTTCTTGAAGAACTACCCACATGAGTTCATTATTGGAGATCCATCCCATGAAGTCACTACTAGATCATCATGCAAGAAGAATGCCGAAATCAATAATGTTGCTTTCTTATCCTAATTAGAACCTCAAAGTGTGAAACAAACTCTTGAAGATCTCTCTTGGGTGAAAGCCATGGAAGGGAAACTAAGCCAATTTGAAAAGAATGAGGTTTGGTCTCTTGTACCTTACCCAAATGGTAAGAAGGTAACCGGTACCAAGTGGATTTTCATAAAATAAATTGGGTGAGGATGGTAATGTGGTTCGTAACAAGGCTAGACTAGTGGCTCAAGGTTACGATCAAGAAGAGGGCATGAACTTTGATGAGTCACTTGCTTTGGTGGCAAGAATGGAAGCAATTCGATTGCTACTTGCCTATGCTACCCACAAGGGTTTCAAAATATTTCAAATGGATGTCAAATGTGCCTTTTTGAATGGATTTATTGATAGCGAAGTATTTGTAGCTCAACCCCTCGATTTTAAAAACAAAGATTTTTTCAATCATGTTTTTAAATTAACCAAGGATTTTTATGGCTTTAGGCAAGCTCCAAGAGTTTGGTATGAAAGATTTAGTGCCTTCTTGTTACAAAATAATTTTCTAAGGGGTACTACTAATACTACTTTATTCATTAAAGAATCTAATGATGATTTTTTGCTTGTCCAAGTGTATGTGGATGATATTGTGTTTGGATCGGCAAATGAATCCTTGTGTGAAGAGTTTGGAAATCTAATGATTAGTGAGTTTGAAATGAGGTTGATGAGAGAACTAACATTCTTCCTTGGGTTTCAAATCAAACAAACTCCTAGTGGTATTTTTGTTCACCAAGAAAAATATGCCAAAGAGTTAATAAAGAAATTTGGTTTAGAAAACTCCAAACCAATGAGTACTCCTATGCATCCAAATATGAAACTTGATAAGGATGAAAATGGGAAAGATGTTGATGAAACCTGGTATAGAGGTATGATTGGATCACTAATGTATCTAACATCTTCTATGGTCAAGATTAAAGAAGTTTGAAGAAAAAGGATGAGAGAGAGTGAGTATGTTACATGCAACAAATTTGGCATTCTCTCTCATCACTGATGAAGCAGCTGCGAATTCAGAGGAAGGAGAAGAATACAGAATGGACCTTGAACTAGCTTCAACCTTGGAAACTTCACTCTTCTGTAATAAGGATGAACGGTCAAGGGTTGAAGGCAAGAGAGAAAAAAAGAGCACTGAGTTCAGTTCTCATAGCTACTTAAGCTGTTCTAAGTTCTTCTCCATCATGATTTTCATGTAATATTTCTTTTATTCAGTTTAGTCTGTCTGAGTCTCATTGTAAAAGACAAACATTGTGAGATTTGTAAGAAAAATTCAATGAGAGATAAAAGGCAGTGAATTAAACTTGGAGAAAAAGTCATAAAATGTCTCAGATTTTCTTTGTACATCTTTCTATTTTGTGTCATGATCTTGAGAAGATTCCCTTACAAGTTGGGTTAGCACTTTATTGTTAAAAGTAAGGTTGAATCCTAGTCAAATTTAGATTGGGTTAGAATCTGGATTTGTCCCAGATAGGATTGGGTAGATCCTAGGGACGCATTGGTGTATGTAATCTTGTAAAAGAGATAGTAAAATTCCATTATGATTGTGATGGAGATTGGATGTAGGCTACATTGCACTAAGTAGCTGAACCCGGATACATCTGGGTGTTACTCCTTCTTCTCTACTTCACTTCTGTTTCTGTTACTCAAGAGACAAAATGAAAATGTCTCTCATATCGTCATGAGACAAAAATAAAAATATTACCTAAATTTTAATATTCAGTAAAAAAAGAAGCTAAGATTCAACTCCCTTCTCTTAGCCACTGATAACTATTAGTTTCCAAAATAAAAGTATAGTAATGAAAATTCTCATTGTGGATGATCGAATTACAGGACTATAAACCTCACTATAATCAATGCCGTCTTGTTGGTAGAAGTCTTGAGCTACCAACCGGACATTATGTCGTAAGATGTTACCTTGTGGATCTCTTTTCATGGGAAACACCTATTTACGACCAATTATTGTTGTATTGGGTGGTGGCTAAACTAATTCCCAAATTTAACATTTCTTAAGAGCATTCATCTCTATATTCATAGTATTTTTTTAATGAATGCATGTTAGAGCCTGTTGTGCATTTTTTGGTACATTATTAATTAAATTAAGAGAGTAAATGTGAGTATTAGCAATAAGAGCAATGTTTTTGGCCTTAAACCTTGTAATCATAGTATGAGTATTTGAAGAAGTAGTAAAATCTTGATTAGTGTTAGGTGAAATGAGTGTTATCAGAATTAAAAAATCTCAGTTTCAGAAATGAGAATTGGAGATCCTCGAGGTACAAAATCAGCTTGAGGAACTGGTGGAGATATAGAGTTTGTTTAGAATGCTAAAAAGTAAAATTTATTCGAGAGTTGAATCATATTTGTTGTTTTGGAATAACTAAAAATAAATTATTTAAATTATTTTGAGAATTTTAATTTTTTTTCATTTATAAATTAGACAAAATTACCCTTCAAATTTAATATGTCAAATATAAAAAATATCTCTATTTATAATTAATAAAATAATTTTGTCAAGGATAATTTTTTTTTTTAAATTAGGAGTGAGATTTGAATCCGAGACTTTTAAGTGAGAATAAAGAGACTATGTCATTTGAGTTATAGCTTGTTTC
>NC_029789.2:5692951-5696479 GCF_000816755.2 Arachis ipaensis | reverse complement strand
CCAAACCATGAAATTAAGTATTAAATAAAAATAATTTTTTTTAAAGAGAATAAAATTATTTTTTCGTATTAAATGATTTCCAAACAAGCAATCTCATAGAGTTACTTGGTATAGATGATGGAGAAGTAGAAGTATCATTAGTATCATGAGTTGAATTTGATGGAGGCCAGCCAGGATGCTGTTTTGATTGTGGAAAAGTGAAAACGCGGGATTAATAGAAACAAAATTGTTAGTAGTAAGAGAATTAACATGTTGGTTATCATTATTATCATGAAACAAAGTAGCACAAGAAAACTTTTTTTCATAAAAAATTACATGTCTAGCTAGGGAGATATATTTTACCAGTTTTTTGTTCATGCATTTGTAACCTCTATTTTTATTATCATATCCTAATAAAATGGACTTTTCATATTTGCAATCCAACTTTACTCTATTATATGGTCACAGAAAATGAAAACAAATACACCCAAATACTTCCATTAAATGATAATATGGAATTCTTCCAAAAAAAGCTTTAAAGGGACTTTTGGTATGCAGAATTTTTATTGGAAGCCAATTAATGATGAAGGCACCACTAGAAAATGCATCTTTCCAAAAAGACATCAGAAAAGATGCTGTGATCAAAAGAGATAATTCAACTTCTGTTATGCAACTTCTTGTTGGTGAGTTTCTTGGCTAGCAAAAAAGTCAGTAACCTGTTTGGAAAGGAATTTCATCATGCCTTGATCAGTTTGTAAAGACTTCAAAATGCATCTAGTTTGTTTTTCCATGAATAACTTATAATTTATAAAAACTGTAAAGTCTTGAGATTATTGATTAATAAATACAAACAAGTAAATTTAGTGCATGCATCAGCAAAAATGATATAATAACAAAAATCATTTCTAGAAGAAGTTGGGGCTGGTCCCCATATATTAGTAAACACAAGTTCTAAAAGTTTTAAATAGACAATATTTGAGGTTGCAAAATAAAGCCTATATATTTTAGCTCTAACACAAAATTCACACAAAAGTGAAGAGTTACAATCATAATTACTAATAACATATTTATTTAAAGGCAAGTTCTAAGGTATAGATTCAAAAAATTGTCTACATGTATAAATTTTTTGTGTCTCATTTAAATAGGAACACGTATTATTCTGTTATTTCTGTATTTGTAAGGTGAAACAGTTGTCATTATATATGATGAGTATCAAAAATAGCATAAATTTATTTCCACTCATTAAAAATAATGTAATGTGATGTAATGTTAATTATCTTATTAAATTTCGTTGAGATTGTTGTCTTTTTTGACAAAAAAATTATATCTTTTAATGTTAATTATTTTGTTTGTTAGATTTTTTTTATTTGGTTTTCTTTTAAGATTAAAAAACGGTTATTATAAATAAATTATGAAAAAGTTTTATGATCAACTAATAAAAAAATAACATATAATATTATGAAAAAGTTTTATGATCAAATAATAAAAAAATGACATATAATATACCAACTTAACTATTTTTATTTTATTTTTAAAAAAATAATTAATTTAATATGTTTAATTATTTTTTTATTTGACAATTCGACTTGACCTGATCGAATAAGGTAGGCTACTTGACTTGTTGCGAATAGAGTAGAGATAGGTTCGGATTTGCTTGCGGGTAAGGTCGGGTGTACCCTACCTTACTCTATCTGCACCAGTAAAGGAGGTAAGAGTTGAATCCATAACCTCCCTCATATAATAGCTTAGAGTAAGTGAGTAACCACTAAATTAGTTAGTTAAATTAGTAATTTAAACTATTTGTATATTTATAAAATTAACATAAAATAAAAATAAAACAAAAATAAAATTCATATATCATTCAGAAATCCTAAGACCTAAGTGTCGTTTCTTAAGAAGCTGATGATTATGGTATTTGTAATTTTATGTTGGATTTTTTTAAGATTTTATTATTATTAATTTTAATTTAAACTTAATTTTTTATTTTTTATTTTATTAATATGTATAAGATTTGGAAAGATTAAAATTTATATTTGTTTGAAAAAATTTAATTTTTTTGCAGATAGGATAAAATAGGATTTAGAACTTTAGAGTGCGGTTAGAGTTAGGGTTGAGAGATTCTCGATCCACAAATAAGGTAGAGTAGAATTTTAAAAAAATTTTCAACTTGCAGATAGAATTAAGATATAGAGTCTAAACCCTTGTTTAACCTACTCATTGTCAGCCTTATCTAGGATTAATGCGAAGAAGAAGAACCTTGACCAAAAAGAATTCTAGCAGTGTCTAATGGAGTTTGGCAAAAATACACTATATATATATATATATAATTGCATATTAAATTTAACAAAATATTTTTTTAATATAATTCTCAAAAAAATAATTTATAATTTAATATAAAAATAAAAATAATATAATAATAAAATCAAATATATTCATTTATATATAATTATTATTAATTTTTCATTACTCAGGAGGCAAGTGCCCCTCTCTTCCTAATCTAGGTTCGTCTCTAGTTGATAGATCTTGTTTTTTCGAGTCATAAATGAAGAGGTTTGGTCTAATCTAAAATTCTACTTGATCGGGACTAAATTTTGATTAGCGTATGAATTGAAATAAGGATTTAAATCTATTTTTAATTGATAATGTAACATTGTTCATTTTTATGGCCATAGTTTAATATCAGTTTTTAAAAATAAAATAAAAATAATTAAGTTTGTAACTTTTTGTTTAAAAAAGTTAGACAAACGAAGTTTGACCAATAATAAAAAATATTATATGTCATTTTTTTATTATTTAATCATAAAACATTTTTTCATGATTTATTTATAATAACCGTTTTTTTATCTTAAAAAAAAGCTAAATAAAAAAATCTTAGGAAAAAACATATAATTAACATTAACGGACATACATTTTTTTTTGTCCAAAAAACAATAATCTCAACAAAATTTAATAAGGTAATTAACATCACATCACATTACATTATTTTTAATTAGTAAAAATAAATTTATACTATTTTTAATACTCATCATAATGACAACTGCTTCACCTAATAAATACAGAAATAGCAGAACAATACGTGTTCCTATCTAAATGAGATTCGAAAAATCTATACATAATTACGTATAGACAATTTTTTGAATCTATATTTTAAAATTTGCCTTATTTAAAACTTGTATAACATACAATAGGTATAGCTATGTGTTCTAATTTCTTGTGCCACACATCAATTAGCAAATTTTTATTAGATGTCATTGTCAAAGCAGTTTTAGGAGTTACAGCAGATTGATAATAGTTTTCATCATTACAATTGAAAGGAAATAACATAGAAATAAAAGTTTTAGGTACAATCAAATCAGAAAACTCATAAATGCCATTTCTAGCAATGTCTTAGAAAAGAATTTGATATGAATCATGATCACGAATAATGTAAGTATTAGACCAAACTCAAAATAACATAATTATCTACTTGCAAATTTAGTCCTTGTACTAGATACAAATTTATAATTAATTAAGCCTTTAGTAAATATATTTTTTCAAAAAAAAAAATAA
>NC_029789.2:5684241-5692926 GCF_000816755.2 Arachis ipaensis | reverse complement strand
TATGGATCTAATAAAATCTTTTGAAACTAAAAAAACCAATTACAATCATTGGTTATTTATTAAAAAGAAACTTTTATTTTACTAAACATAACTTTTACAAAAAGGGGAAACTTTACCAAATACATCCTTAATGAAATCTATTAGATATAGCATCATCCATATGCATTGTTTCAAATTTTCAAGAAAGATAATTCATATATAATCCATACATCCTTATTCCAATCTATTATAATCAAGGTTCTGAAAACCGGACCGGACCGGTCGGTTCGACCGGTTTAACCGCGAACCGGCGATACAAATGGTCCGGTCCTCCTTTAAAAACCGTAATAAGAAAAACCGTTCGAAAACCGGTAAACCGGTCAAAAATCGGCCGGTTAGGCCGGACCGGTAACCGGCCGGTTCTGCTAAACCACGCTATTTTTATTGGTTTTTAAAAAAATAAAAAATGTCACCCGACCCGACCCGCCAGTGGAGCACCCCAATCCCCCTTCTTCCCCTGACCCCATTCATCTCACTCTCTCAGTCTCTCAGTGAGTGAATCAGTGAACCCTAGCCGCCCTCTGAAGTCTGAACCCTAGCCGCCCAGCCGCCCTCCATCGTCGCCGCGGTCTCAGGTTGTTAGCGCCACTGCCGTCGCCTGGTCCTCAGCCCCAATAGCCCTCCATCGTCGCCTGGTTCCCTGCCCAGTAGCCCTCCATCTCCATCGTCTTCATCTTCTCAACACCAGTAGCCCTTTCATCGTCTTCATCGTCGCGTGGTCCTCAACACCAGTAGCCCTCCATCGACCCTAGGTGAGTGACTCGTCCTCTGCTCATCTTCTTTGTTCTTCGCCTCTGCTCATCTTCTTTAGTATAAGAAACACTGTTTCATTTTTATAATGTTCAAAATGTTATAAAAAATTATTTTTAATTAGCCATCTATGTGTCTAAAAAAATTGGTTAAATATGTATTTATCCTTTTTCCTAGTTAGCTATCTGGAGTGCTATAGCTTCCTTTGCTTTATTTGCTACCTATTGCGTTTTATAAGAAACATGAAGAAACATGAACTTGATCCTCTGTGAACTTAGATTTCTGTTCTTTTTTCTGTGAACTTTCTCTGTGAACTTTGATTTCTGTTCAATTTCTGTGAACTTCCTCTGTGAACTTCCTCTGCTCATCTTTCTCTGTTTGTTGGTTAGTATAAGAAATAAATAATCTGAAAATTAAATTAATTCTGGTCTTCTATTTTATTGTATTCCAATTGCAATTTCTGTTTGTTGGTTAGTAAGTTTTTTTATTGTATTCAAAATTCACCCTCTGATACAGAAACATGAAGACTATGAAGAGGGCTACTGGTGTTTTAGTGTTTTGCACTTTTGCTGTTTTGTAATTGTTGATTGGCTGAATGCTGTAGCAAATTGTTAACTGGCTGAATGCTGTTTTGCACTTTTGCAATTTTACACCTACTCTGTTTTGCAATATTGTTGACTGGCTGAATGTTATAGCAAATTGTTAATTTGTTACTCTGTTTTGTTACCGTACAGGCATATGTAGATGATGATGTCTGCTGTGCTGCCACATCATTTCTCAAGTGTTTCCTTGAATATTTGCGTGATGAATGTTGGGAGACTGATGGCATTGAAGGTGGGTATGCTACCTATAGAGGTCTTTGCCTTCACCCAATTCTTTATGGACTAGCTTCTGGATTCTCAAAACTTCGATCCAATCTAAATACTTATGCACTTCCAGTTTTACTAGAAGTGGATGTGGATAGTATATTTCCTATGCTTTCATTCATCTCAGTTGGGCCAAGTGGGGATGAAAGTGGACTGCAATGTCCCGAGCATGTTTATGGAAATATGGATTGAATCTTGAACAGAGAATTGCAATTCTAGTTTCATTACTCAAGGTATCTAGGTCTCTTGCTTTGGTTGAAGGAGATATTGATTAGTGTGAGAATCCTGACGAAAAGGAACAGATGGGAGTAGAAAAACATGCTTTTGTTTGCATAAAGGGTATACATGTTAAGATCCTTGTTCAGTGGCTAGTAAATGCATTGACACATGTTGATGAGTCACTACGGTGGTAGTAGTGGGAATGAAGGTGAAGATCATCCACCGAAGCAGATTTGCAACAAGTTCTTGCGGATTTTGATGATTGATAAACCATGATGTTGGGATTTAATATTTAGATATACTTTTATTACTATTTAACTTTTGAGTTTGGATTTTGATAAGATCATATGTATTTGGTTGATGATATTTTATGTAGTGTTTTAAATTTCGAAGATATTTTAAGATTTATATTAGACTATAATTATATTTTAGGATGTGTATTTGTAATTTATTTTATTTCTATTCTAAAACGGTTTTTCCGGTTGAACCATTGGTTGGACCGGTTAGACCAGTAAACCAATGAACCAGTAACTAGAGCGGTTTGATGACCGGTCCGGTTTTCTGAACCTTGATTATAATTCATATGTCGTTATTATTAACATGACTAGAATTTAATCTTTATTGTCTTATTTTTTATGTGAAAATACAATTCTAAGACGAAGCAAAATGATTTATGAAACAAATATTTATGGCCAATTTGATAAAATTTTTATTTTTCGAATGTATCAAAATAGATTTTTATTTGTGAGAAATATTAGAAGACTAATAAAATTTATTATTTTTGATCAATAATTGACCAACATTATTTAAAAATAAAAAATATATTATTGAGCTTCTAACTAAATAAAAAATATTAAATTAATAACTAAAAATATAAACAAAAAATAATAAATTTTACTAACTTTGAACTTTTCTCGTTATTTGTATTAGCATTTAAATAGTAAACAAGAGAGTCAATTATATTGGGCAGATGTATGAATGTATAAAGTTGTAATTAAATATTTGAGTCTTCATCTTTTCAGCCAAGAATTCGTCCATTATTTGTAATAAGTTGAGATTTTTGAAAGGAAAAAGTATATTCAACCAATTTCAAAAGAATGGAACAATTTAATTAATTATAAATATAGTAATTAATTTTATTTATTTATGATTTAAAATATTGGTTATTAAATATTTTACCACATTTAAATTAGGAGGAGATTCGTTCATTATTATTGCAACGTGAATCACGGAAACTGATTCAATTAGCTTTCGTGTCTTCACCCTCCTTCTCTCTCCAACAGCCTAAAATATGATAAATCAGAACCATCCAATTTATAAAGAAAAAAAACATCCTAATATATAGCATAAACACCATCTACGTAGATATTTTAGATTCACCCAGAAACATTTTTTTGGTTTTTTGTTGGAATCATCTTCTTAGCATTATTGTTTTTGAAACTGTATATTATTGTGCATGGATATAACTAAATTGCGGGCGAAAAATAGCGATCAATTATACAAAAGGATTCATCTTCATTATCTTTCTAAACAGAGGTTGGTTGAAAAGTGAAAACCCTAAAGAATGTGACGCTGAATAAGGAATCCATTTTTGCCCGACTTTAATTACAATAATAATTATGAATCATGCAACTTTGTTTTCCAAATAATAGAATACACAGTCCAGGGTTTGCACGTTGGAAATTAAGGAGCGGAAGGTGGTGGATAGATGATGAGATGAGAGGAGGAAGGAGCATTGAATTGATTGAAGGTAGGTTAGTTGAAACCCGTGAATGGGATGCAGAGAAGAGGGTTAGGGTTGGTGGAGTTGGATCTGATCGGGTGCAGTGAGTCCTATCATATAATCATGTCAATGACTGTGGTGGTTGCATTCTTCCTCTTCCATCTCTGCTCGTTGACCGTTGAAAAAGCTGCTAGGGACCTTTTCCCAATGCCTCGTGGATAGAACGCGCCACCAGGTGGAGTAGGATACTTTTATGGGGCCAGTGCTGAATGGGAGAGTGGCAGATTAGGTATATGTGAGGACGAAACACATCTGCTCAACGATTTTTAACCCCCCCGGAATTCAAGGGATCATCAATCTCCTCATCTGTCTCCAATTAAATAACATACGTCACCAATGCTTTTTCAACATTCATTCTTCTCATTCACTCTCGTTTATACTTGATTAAAATTATTTTTTAAATGAGTCCTGCTAGGGAACCAATGAAATATTTGTACAATGTGTACAATTAATTATATGAGTTACAAAATGAACATCACCTATAATATTCAGAATAACCATCCGAGTACTAAGGATAATAAACATTTCATATCATAAAATCACACATCCCAAAAGCTTAAGCTGATTTTGGGACCTTTCGGATCTAAAACTCTAATACCATATCATGATACCACTCATCCCAGAAGCTTACGCTGATGGAAAAAAGTAATACTAATGATTATATTTCTAATATTTCCTAAACCTTCATTGTACACATTGTACAAATATTTCATTGGCTCTCTATACTTTTCTTTTTTAAATTTAAGGATATTATACAGAATATTTAACAACAAAAGACAAGAATGCCTATATGAATAATCAAACACCAGCGGATAGAATAAAAAACGGAGATATAACCAAAAAAAAAAATAGAGTAGCAACTATAATAAAAAAGATGATAGAATTTTATCTAAGATAATTTGGACATACGAGAATATAATCAGTTGAAATATATGGAGGATATAGGCGATGAAATAGATTAGAGGATCTCCACAAAAAGAAACCTCAAATAAAATTTATGTGTGGATATAATAGTGTTGTCTGAATTTTTATGTAATTGATTATAATTAGTGAGATAAGATCTTAGTGTTATTGTGTTAGTTTTAATTAATACATTGATGTTGAAAGTAAAATACTTTTACCAGGGATCGGAGTGCGTCATGTTTAGATGAATAATAATTAAAATGCAGATCAAGAAACATCTGCCATTAATGATTTCAAACTTGCGTTGAATTGTAATATAAAATAGGTAGAGAAAAGTGGCATACATAAATGAATTGAAAGTGTGACCCTGTTCCTCCTAGATTGGGACAGTAAGATAGCTATTAAGCTTTCTATTTCATGCAATTTTAATTTACCAGCGGCAGTGCAAGCCAAGCCAGAGATATAATATATAATTTAATGATAATGGTGAAAATTCAGATGCAATCGATTTCACATGAAATTGATATCTAAGAGCTGTTAGATGATTTGACTAAATTTTTATCTAACAACTCTCAGATATCAACTTCACGTAAAGTCGACTTCATCTGAGTTTTTATCTAATATAATTGCTTGGTTGTGAATCGAGGAAGAGAAAAAAAGGGTTGCGGTTCCTACTGACTGGTTAACCGCAGCAATTGAGTCTGTGTCTTGCAGGGACTACCAACTACTTAGGTCATCACTTTCCTTAATATATAGCAAAGTTGCAACAATGAATTGGTCAATAAATCAATCCAAGTGACTGATTCAATAATTAAACTGTAGTTGAATTGATTTAATTAAATATAATTTTTAGACTAATAAAATTTAAAAATTTTATAAATAAGTTCAAATATTAAAAAGAGTTAATGTATTCATGGTATGAAAGATTAGTAACTTAATTTTTAACTTTGCAAATTAGTGAAATATCAATCGTAAAATTAAACAGGAATCCAAACAATATTAAAGAAAATTATGTTAGAGCCAATCAAGAACTCAAGAGTTATACAAAATGTTAGTGAAAAATTAATATAAAAGAACAATATAAAAAATATTTATCTTAAAATTATCAAATTACATTAAAAGAACACTTGAACTTCTATAGTTTCAAGATACAATATCTAAGCAAATTAAAAAAATAAAATATCAAATTTATCGGTTTACATAATTTTTTTTAGACTATAAATCTGTACGTATCAATCATCTTTTAAGCATTTTTTCAATTAATTAATGTTAAATAAAGTAAGTTTTGACTGTTTTTTTTTTGTCTACCTAACATTATCCATAACATTACGAGGAATGCTAAGGGCCAGCAACTTTTGTGATTTGTAGCCATCAAATAACCATCAATGATGGTTTTAATGGTGTGAGATTTCATCCAATGGCTCACTTTTCTTTGCTGGTTACATGCTGGCCAGAATTTAACAAAATTGCTGGCCCCTAGACTTTTCCAAACATTATTATAGGGACAAATATTAACATGGTACGTTAGATTAATCAGGGTAAGCCCTCCAATAAGCCCGGGCCAAAAGCATACTCGGGAGAATCTCTTGGACCCCAATATATAATAGACCAACGTGCTAATTAATTAACCAAGGAAACCCACATTGGTGATTTGTTTTTCACCATTTCTGACCAACAAAATATATAACACAATTAGACTAACAGTTAAACTGTTTCTCTAAGTGAAGCAAGTCGGCAACAATGGCCAGCTTAAATTACGAAGGTTCACAAAATTATACTTTAAAAGAAAAAATCTCAGTTATAGAAACATTTTCTAATATTAAATTGAGTCCATTCTTGTATCGGAAATGTTTTCTTAAGTTTCTATAGTTCTACTATTAATGTTTTTTTTTTATTAATGGATTATATATATATAAATCTTAGAATAATGGTTGGATTATTTTTAACTGGCTGACCTCAAAAATACGAATTTAAGTAGTAAAATTAGTACTGATGTAATTATTAAGTTAGACGATTTATATTATATTATTTAGATATAATTTTTGTTTTGGATTTTGATCTACGTTTAGGTAGAATGTTTGTATACTAGATTTTTTTAAAACAAATTTCATAAAAAAGCTTGAATAATGATGCTGCTGGTGAAGGCTTTCAGCAGATTATTATTTTAATTTTTTATTTGCTTGATACTTCATGAGGTTTTCGCTTATTTTTCTAGATTAAAAGTTGTTATTTGGTAAGAATAGTATAATAAATTAAAGTGAAATGACTTTAGTTATTTATTTAGATCGAGGTTAAACAAGAATGTAACGATTTTGATATTAAAAAAAATAATAAATCAGAATGTTATAATTTTTTATACTATTTTACTATCGATTTTTGTATTTTAATCTCAATTCATTGTGACAGTTCTTTAGATAATAGAAATGTATATAATCATGATCGTTGTTAGCGGTGTTCATAGATCGGATCGTATTCGCAGATCCATGGTAAATATCTGCATCCGCACTCTTTGCGGATTGGATCGCGGATATCTACTCTACATCCGCGTATCCGATCCGCAGATCCGCACAATAATAATTAAAAATAAATAAATATATATGTTTGGTATTATATTTATTTGTTTGTATGTTTTAGTTAGTAATTATTATTCATATATTGTATTATTTTATTTTTGTTATTTAGAAAGAGTTTGATTAAAAATATTTTAGGAATAAATAAGTTGAAAAGTATGAAAGAAATATTTTTATTAAATTTTTTTACATTGAAATATGATTAAAAAGAGAAAGTTTAATTATGCGAATATAACCGATATCCGATATCCGATCCGATCCGGCACTAAAAAGTGCGGATATCATATCCCATCCGATCCGATGAAAATTGTGCGAATCGGATCGAATTTTCGGCCATATCCGATCCGATCCGATCTGCGGACACTCCTAATCGTTGTTCAGCTTCTAAAACAGAAAGGATAAATTAAACATCCTGGTACAAATTTACGCTTGTTTTTACAACTAAATACGGTTAGGATTTAGGAACCGTGATGCACTCTTTGAACCTTCAAAACTTGCATGAACGTTTCCTTAATTAGGCTATATATTGTTGATGGTTACGTTTAGATAAAAACTATCCAACGTTTCAGCACTGATCTAAGTAATATATTTATATATAGCATTTAGTATTCCACTAATTATTACCAAGTAGCACTAACATATGTCAGATCCAACAATAGAAAGGCTTTACATAAATCACTTTCATCAAGCATATTAAATTGCATTTTATTAATTAAAATAACATATCTTATCTTAAGTGCTCCACTATTAAAGTATATGCTAGCTATGTCTTGCAAAAAGTTTTTTTTTTATTATTATTTTAACCTCTTTCTTTTATTTTCCCAAGGATTCGTATTGGTTGGTTGTCATTTAATTTAATTGGTAATTTGTCGTTTCACGGAAGAACATCAAATTTTGTCGAAATTACACACAGATTTTTTCCCGTGGGGATGTATAGGGTGGTTACTTTCCTGCCATTGTTTCTTTATTTAATTAAATAAATTATTGTTGGCTTAGCTTGCTAATGATCAGTTAGGGTAAATGGTACGGTCAAGTGAAACGTTGTATTAGAAAATAAACATTAGTTTCTAGTGTGAAGTGGTGAATTGATCATATCCTTCTCAAATCAGTGAGCAGAATAATAATATGAATTTTGCTAACATTTATTTTAAAAACACATTTTAGCTAGAATATTAAAAAAATATTTTATTAGAAGTTATTAAAGAAATACATTTTCTATATTTTTAATTAATATATTAAATAAATCAAGACTTAAAAAACTTTTATTATTATTATTTTTAAAGTGTATCCATAGAATAAATATAACTAAATCTTGATAATACTAACCTAATTAATAGAGTCACCCTAAGCTAAACAAGTTAGAAATACATTAGTAGTGGAAATGCATTGTTGAAATACTTTTAGTAAAGACCTTTAATTATTGTAGGTAGATATTTTTATTATGACATCTGATATTTTTATATAAAAATAATATTATAAATGGTTAGATAGTTTGATATGTTTAATTGAATATATTTGATTGAACTATTTAATTTATTCACAATGTTATTTTTAC
>NC_029789.2:5683594-5684187 GCF_000816755.2 Arachis ipaensis | reverse complement strand
TCGTTAATGATAGATTTCCACACTTACAGGATAGACTTAAAAAATTGGGATCGCTTGCTCATAACTCATAAGAAATTTAATTTTTAAAAGTCTTTTTATAGTTGTTTATTCATTATATTTATATATATGCCGAGCAATGATTATCAAGTGGTGGAAATATATTCAGTTAATTAAGCATTTAAACACAGCCAAAACCCTAGAGTTCATTCCAGACTAATTGAAATTAAATATTTATACACACTAACTATAAAAATTCAGAGACGTCTCAATTTTTAACAATATAATATCGCAAAAACTGATCGATCGATTGCAGTTCCCAGCCTAACACGTGGTTGCACTTTTGCAATTAAATTCTAATTTAAAAGTTACTATACCAAACTAACCATGAGTGAATATGTGTTTGATAATTTAGTTAGATTTTTTTTTTGGTGTCTTCATAATTTAGTTAGATTTAATCCTTCTTTATCTAATCTTTTTTCAACTTCTGTTTTTGATAAAACGGATATTACCTGATGTAGAATAACAACTGTAGTATAATTTGGGTATTCCCAATTATAGTTAATAAGAAAGAGGAAAAAAACTTACCATTTATC
>NC_029789.2:5671952-5683294 GCF_000816755.2 Arachis ipaensis | reverse complement strand
ATAGTTATTATATATCTCGATGACAAAAGATAAAAAACAACTTTACTAATAATTCGAGTATTATACATTTGAGATGTATAACATATTTAAAAAAAAAATGGAATGCATCCGAAATTAATTACTTTTGAGTGATTTGTGTATATCTCAGATACAAAAATATCGAGATATGTTCATAAATTTTTTAGATGTAGTGTATCCGAAATTTGTGCAAACATAATTCAATTACTTTACATCATAGATAGTTACAAAAAAATACATATATAAAGAGTTTAAAGTTTCATAAATCATTAAATTTATTCATACACTACATTCTCTTTTCTCTAGCTATATTCATATATAAGACTAATAATGAATTATTTTTTTTGTGGATGTTTATGCAAATAGGGTAATAAAAAATAGTGATAAAGAAGTGTTATTTGAGTGTAGTTTTTCTGTGATGTTGAATATTTATCGTCTAAATTCTCTTGATGCACTAAAAAATGTCATCTTGATTAACATGGGGACAGTTAGATATAAGGAGGTTGGGAGAGTCGGCTATAGATTCTTATCAACGCTGTTAAATAGAGAATTTCAAAATATATAGAACATTTAAAGTTCGAGCTGATGATCATGTGAGGATAATGTTTGAGATCTAATGCTGCAACATGTGATAGGGTAGTATACACCGGTTGTCGGATTGCCATATACTTTCAAGAGTCGAAAGAAAATTTAAAAAAAGTGTTACAACATCCGAAAATACTATCTTGCGAATATCCTAAATGCAATCGAAATGTGCTCAACCTTGTTATTTATTCCGAATACACACCACTTGAGATATAATTATAAAAAGATTATCTTACGATGGTATCGAGGGTTTAAGGGAAAAAGAAAAAATAATTAGGAGGTAGAAAGAATAAGAGGAGATTGAAAAATGTTATTTTCTTTTTGATTCATTTGATTTACAACAATTCTTCTAATTTATAGATAGTTAGGGATCTATTTATGAAAATGTTCTAAATTGATAACATTGATTTTTCCTAATATTTCTCGTGATCCTAAAATATCTCCCTGATTTGATTCAATCTTCTAACACTCCCCCTCAAGATGAGTAGTGGGGTCACCAATGTTCAACTTGCTGAGAACTTCGGCCAAAATTCTGCCTGAGACTGCTTTCATAAGGACATCTGCCAATTGGTCTTCTGATCTAACAAAAGGGAGTTCCACAATACCTTCTTTAATTTTTTCTTTGATAAAGTGCCGGTCTACCTCAACATGTTTAGTTCTGTCATGTTATACAGGATTCTCTGAGATGCTTATTGCTGCTTTATTGTCACATTTTAATTTGCTTGGCAATTGAGGTGGAAACCCAATTTCAGATATGAGTTTCTTAATCCAAAGATTTTCAGTTATGCCCTTAACAATTCCTTGGAATTCTGCTTCAGCACTTGAGAGGGCAACAACCTTCTGTTTCTTACTTCTCTAGGTGACTAAGTTACCTCCCACCAATGTAAAGTAGCCTGATGTAGATCTTCTATCATTTGGGTTACCGACCCAATCAGCATCTGTGTATGCTTCAATGTTAAGGTGCCCATTTCTTTTGAACCAGATCCCACTTCCTGGAGTTCCTTTCAAGTACCTGACTATTCTCATGACAGCTTCCATATGATTCTCCTGTGGTTGGTGCATAAATTGGCTAACTACCCCTACTGCATAGGCTATGTCTGGTCGGGTGTGTGACAAGTAGATTAGTTTGCCAACCAAGCGTTGGTACTGCTCCTTATCTGCCAGTTTAGAGTCTTCCTCCAATCTCAAGCCATGATTAACTTGCATAGGAGTGTCTGCAGGTTTACAGTCATCCATTCCTGTCTCTGTAAGGAGGTCTAGGATGTATTTCCTCTGAGAGATAAAGATTCCCTTATTGGAGCGTAGAACCTATATTCCCAAGACGTACTTTAATCCATCCGAGTCCTTCATTTCAAATTCTGTGAAGAGATTCCTTCTTAGCCTTGCAATTTCTTCATTTTCATTCCTTGTTATGATCATATCATCCACATAAATTATTAGGCATGTTATTAAATCCCCTCTCCTTTTCAGGAATAAGGTGTGATCTGAGTTACTCTGCTTGTACCCGTATTTCTTCATGGCAACCGTGAACCTTCCAAACCAAGCCCGTGGTGATTGTTTCAAGCTATAGAGAGCCTTCTTCAATCTACATACTTCATTCTTCTCAAATCCTTCAGAGAATCCTGGTGGAGCTTCCATATATACCTTTTCTTTCAACTCTCCATGAAGGAAAGCATTTTTTACATCAAATTGGTGGAGAGGCCAATCTTCATTTGCGGCTACTGAGAAGAGGACTCCGATGGTATCAATTTTTGCTACTGGTGAGAAGGTTTCTGAATAATCAATGCCATAAGTTTGTGTGTACCCTTTGGCGACCAGCCATGCCTTGTAACGTTCTACAGTGCCATCTGTCTTGTATTTAATGGTGAATACCCATCGACACCCAACTGGTTTCTTCCCGGCCGGTAGAATACATTTTTCCCAGGTTTTGTTCTTCTCCAGGGCTTCCATTTCTGTCTTCATAGCTTCTTGCCATTCAGCCCTTTTACTTGCTTCTTGGACCATTTTGGGGATGTCTTCAGTTAGGAGGATGCTAGAAAAGGCCTTTGCAACCTCTGTCACTCCTTCTCTGGTTGTCTTTATCGGGTACTTTGAGTTGCAGGAGACATGTTCTGGAGAGTATGGGTTGGGTGGAACACCTCTGTTTCTTCTTGGAGGAAGTGTAAAAGGTTCTCATTCTGATTCTTCAAGTTCCAGAGCTATACTGTCATTGTTAGCAGCTTCATTAAAAGTATAGAGTAAATTATCAGAGTGGGATTCACTTACCTCTTGTATAACATTCT
Source organism: Arachis ipaensis (assembly GCF_000816755.2). Classification (NCBI taxonomy): domain Eukaryota; kingdom Viridiplantae; phylum Streptophyta; class Magnoliopsida; order Fabales; family Fabaceae; genus Arachis; species Arachis ipaensis. The sequence continues at coordinate 5,680,409 of NC_029789.2, read as the reverse complement.
CAGAAGGAGTTTCACCGGTTGTGTGTACTGAGTGGTTTTCTTCGTTGAGTAAGGTATGCTCGGTGGCTTCATCTACTCGCTTTGTTTGAACAGTTTCAAGGCAACAAAGGTTATGTAGCCAACTTGGCGATCCACTAAATTCTTCCCCCTGAACGCCATGTTGGCGATGGTAATAAAATTCATACTCTAAGAAATCACAATCCATTGTTACATGAATGCGACAAGTGACAGGATTGTAGCATTGATACCCCTTTTAGTGTGTAGCATACCCAATAAAGACACACTTTTCTGCACAAGGTTCGAGTTTATTCCTATTTGTTTTCGGGATATGGACGAACACAGAGCACTCAAAAACTCGAGGTGGCAAGGTAAGAATGGGAGGAATCTCAGTCTGAGTGGCCAAGATTTGGAGGGATGTTTTGTTGCCAAGGGCCTGAGTGGGTAGGCGATTGAGAAGGTAGGCTGAGGTTGCAACAGCTTCAGGCCAAAAAGAGCTTGACATTTGTGCATAAAAAAGCATGGCTCGAGTCATCTCAAGAATTTTACGATTTTTTCTTTAGGCGACACCATTTTGTTGGGGGATGTTTGGACAGGATGTTTGGTGGATAAGCCCATTCTTTTGGAAGAAGTCTTTCATTGATTGATTTATGAATTTTTCACCATTATCTGACTCGAGTATTTGAAATTTTTTATTGAATTGGGTATGAATCATTTGGTAAAAATCAAAGAACCGATCAGGAACTTCAGATTTATGTTTCAGAAAATATATCCAAGTCATGCAAAAAAAATCATCCACAAATAACACAAAATGTTGAAAGAGATTATTTTGGGACTTCAATGCGGGACCCCACACATCAGAATGGATAAGAGAAAAAATAGAATTGACTCTTGTATTTCTTGGAGAAAAAGTAACTCTATGATTTTTTGCACGAATACAAGTCTCACATTTAATAGTTTAAGTGTTTTTTTAAAAAAAACTAGGAAATAAAATCTTAAGGTATTCAAATGAGGGGTGTCCCAAACGTCTATGCCATAACCAAATTTGCCCGGTAACTGTTCCATGAGCAAGCATAGCATGTCCTTGGTGTGCTACCTCATCAACGTAGTAAAGTCCATCTCGCTTAGGGGTGTCCCAAACGTCTGTGTCATAACCAAAGTTGCCTGGTAACTGTTCCGTGAGCAAGTATGGCATGTCCCTGGTGTGCTACCTCATCAACGTAGTAAAGCCCATCTTGCTCAGTACCACGCCCAATGATCTCCTTCGTAAGAATGTCCTGCAAAAGGCAAAAATTGAAATACATGAGTACCATACAATTTAACTCCTTGGTTACTTGACTAATAGATAACAGTTTAGAAGACAAATCAGGAACATAGAGGCATTTTTTCAATTTTAAATTATTTGAAAAAATAATAGAGCCTCCCCCTTTAACTTCAATTAAATCGCCACTAGCAGTCTCAATGTGGGCCTTTGAGGGCCTGGTCAAGCTGTCAAAATCCTCGAGTTCATAGGTCATGGTGTCAGTGGCCCCACAATCGAAGATCCACTCTTTTTATTTTTTTATAGGACCTTGGTTATGGGCCCCATTCCCAGCAATTAAACCAAGGCCATTATATGACCATCTTGGTAGAGCCCGTTACCGCCCTCTTTTTCTCTCTTACCTTGTTGCGTTGCGGCCACCGAAGCCTTATTGTGCTGTGTCCTGCGGTTTTCTCCTTCTTCTTCTCCAGTGACACCGCTGTTAGTAACCTCCGGGATGCCCACGGCGGTGGCGCCTCTCCCTTGACCGGATTTGTTCTTTGATTTCTTGTGATTATCCTCCCATCATTCTGGATATCCTACGATTCTGAAGCATGTTTCCTTGGTGTGTTTGTTCATTCCGCAGTGGGTACAATAAAGATGGCTTTTGTCTTCTCTCTCTTTCCCCCGCGATGATGACCACCGTCCAACAGTGTCTGAGCGACCACGCCCTTGACCGCCTTGATCGGTTCTATTTTTCGCAGAGAGGCTGTCCCGATCTCTCCTTGTGATGCCTCTCCTATGCCATCGGTGGTAGGCTTCAGAATCTGAAGTCGGGCCGCCTCCCTCCGGATAGTGACGTAGGCAGATTCTACTGAAGGAGCAGGTTCTCGTTTTAATAGATCTCTTCTAACAGTGTCAAATTTGTCATCTACACCAGTTAGAAATTGATATAGTCTCTGTTCCTGTTTTAACCGATTGAAAGTCGTAATATCTTCTGGGCATTTCATGGGATTTGGTTGTTTTCTGTCTATTTCCATCCAAATGGCTTGTAGTTTGTTCTAGAAATCCTCTAGGGTACCTTGTCCTTGTTTTCATGTGTTTGCTTGTCGATGCAGGTCGTAGATTTGTATCGGATCCATCCCACAAAGCTTTTGCCGTTGGAAATTGAGAGACATTATTCATTAGGCTTGCTTCGATGTTCTGGATGATCCAAGTAAAGACGATCTGGTCTCCTTGCTCCCATTGTTCATATGTCGATTTTGTTTTTGCTGGTACTGGGGGTATCCCTGTCGGTGAACCTTCTTTCCTCTCCCACTGATTGCTTTTCTCATTAGGGTTGCCCACAGAGGATAATTATTCCCATTCAATTGGAAACCAATTGATAGATTGTCAGAGTTGGTTTGTGAAGATTGCATTCCAAGGCTGCTCTGCAGCAGCTTTGCGATCTGCAGCGTCAGCTCATTGGGTTTGTTTGAATTATTTCCAGTATTAACACTGGTATCTTCATCAGATGTTGTCATTTTGTTTTGGCTAATTTGGCTGAGAGAGTATAGAAACGATGATCCAATTCTGAGTTTCCAGGACCTAACACCGCTCTGATACCATCTTACGATGATATCGAGGGTTTAAGGGAAAAAGAAAGAATAATTAGGAGGTAGAAAGAATAAGAGGAGATTGGAAAAATGTTGTTTTCTTTCTGATTCATTTGATTTACAATAATTCTTCTAATTTATAGATAGCTAGGGATCTATTTATGGAAATATTCTAAATTGATAATATTGATTTTTCCTAATATTTCTCGTGATCCTAAAATATCTCCCTGATTTGATTCAATCTTCTAACAGGTTAGACTCACAGTATTCAATATGTATCATGTTACATGATAAATGTTAGAGTATAATTAGAATCAATTAGATCAATTAGCATTATTTAGCATATATGTATATTTATCATAGGATATTACGCTTCTATTGCTTTGATTCTTTTAGCAACTATATATACTCTTATACATTGTATCATTCTCAACTCACTCAACAATACACCATACTTTCTCCAGTTTAGTCTCTTATTTCTAACATGGTATTAAGAGCATATATTTTTTTTTCCAAAAAAAAATTGTTCCTTGCCTTTCATGTTTTCTTCTTCCGGCAGCCTCTTTGTATATGTTTTCGATATCTTTTCCGATGTTTTCCTTTGTCAGTGACCACACCATTCTCTTCGTCTTGTCGTCCTGAGTCCAACGAGTCCAACCACATTGTCGGAAATGCCCTACCGCACCACCACGCACCATCGCAAGCTCCTTGCTCGTATCACCTCTTCTCCCTTCTAGACGCATCCAGGACCGTTGATCTGCATCCAATATCAACGCTCTAGAACCGTCCACATGTCAAGGACGCATTGCCTCAGTCAACCCGCACGTCATCCCAACCCGAAAAATGCAAACAGAAAGGTTACATTGGCTTCAATTGTCTAACATTGTTCTGTCATTATTGCAAGTTCTTGAGACACTTGATTACTACCTATCCTACTAGCCTACAATGTTCAGATTAGAACAAGTATCATTCTCGTTCCATCTACACTAATCAGAATGTGCTTGCTTCTACTGCTACTACTACTGAAACCACAAACTCTGCTTCCCTCAATCTACCTTCTCTCTCTCCGTCCAACATTGAGTCTCTTATTAAGCTACTTCTCTCATTTTCTAGTAATACCTCTGCTGCTCTTTCTACTCCTGTAGGTAATTCTAAATGGTATTTTAATTCTAGTTACTTTAATCACGTGTCTTCTTTACATCATCCTTTTTTATCTTTGTCTACCGCCACAAATGCACCTCTTGTCAACACTATTGATGGTTCCCTCTTGCATGTGACATATAAGGGTTTTATTTCATAGTCCAATCTTAATCTCCCTGATATTTATATTATTCTAAAATTAAACTTTAATCTTATCTCTATTGGCCAACTTGTTGAACTCGGTTTTGATGTTAATTTTTCTATTTCTGGTTGTCGTATGCAGGATCGTCGGATGGGACAGATAATTGGAATTGGACGTAAGGTCGAAAGGTTGTTTGAGCTCGAGAATCTTTATATTCCTATGTCAAATCTTTGTGCTATTTTTTCTCCATCTACCCTTCACTTGTGGCATCACCGTCTTGCCCACAGCTCTTTAGAAAAATTGCGTCCTCTTATGTCTAAGGGTGTTTTGGGTCAAGTTAATAATGAGTCTTTTCATTGCATTTCTTGTCAAACTGCCAAACAACCTACTTTCTCTTTTCACAATAATTTATCTCTTACTTGGTCTCCTTTTGATCTTATCCACTCTGATGTTTGAGGCCCGCTCCCACTGCTTCTATGGGAAGGACTCGATAATTTGTAGTTTTCATTGATGATTATTTACGCTTTACTTGGGTTTATTTGTTGACTAATCACCATAAGCTACCTCAGATTGATATTAACTTTGCTACTATAATTAAAACTCCATTTTTCAAGGTGATTAAAGTTTTTTAACGCGATAATGCTATGAAATACTGTGACTCCAAACTTTTAACTTTTCTTGCTGAACAGGGTACTTTGTCTGAGTTTTCTTGTCCTGGTACATCTCAACAAAATGGACGGGCTAAACGCAAACACTGTCACATTCTTGACTCTGTTCGTGCAACGCTTATTTCTTCTTCGTGTCATGAGTGTACTTGGAGTGAAGCTGTTCTTACTGCTATCCATGTTATCAATAGACTCCCTTTCTTCTGTCCTTGGTAATATTACTTCCTTTGAGCATCTTTATCATACTTCTCCAGATTACAGTTCTCTTCGAATTTTTTATTGTGTCTATTTTGTTCTCCTTTAGCCTCATGAACATAACAAACTTTAACGTTAGGCTCGCATGTGTAGTTTTCTTGGTTATGGCACTGAACACAAGGGTTATCATTGATGGGATCCTCTTTCTAGACATATTTGTATATCTCGTCATGCTGTATTCTGGGAGCATCACATATTTTCTAAGTTCTCCTTATTTGAATCCATTCCTTCTACTCAGTCACCGTTTTTTACTAACCCTAATGTTGATCTTTTTCCTAGTGATGATTATACAAGTTCTATCTCTAGTCAACCTCTTGAGCCTTCTACTCTTCCTCCTTTTTCATCTCTCGATGATTCCAGACCGGACGATGATCCTGCTCTTGCTGTCATGCCCCCTCCCTCCAATCATTTTTCTAAGGTAAGAAATCAACTTCCTCATCTTCTTGATTATCATTGTTTTTCTACTATTTTTCATCACCATGATCTTCAATCATTCTGAGAAACCTCCACAAATCCAAATTGGTAGCAAATAATGCAAGAAAAAATTCAGGCACTTGAAAAAGTACACACTTAGGACTTGGTTAATCGTCCTTCTGATTACAAAATTGTGGATAGCAGATGGGTATACAAGATTAAGACTCGCTCTGATGGTTCTATTGACCGTTATAAAGCACGTTTGGTCGCTCAAGGATGTACGCAAGAGTATGATATTGATTATGAAGAGACTTTTGCTCCTATTACTCGTCTCACATCTATTCGTGCTCTCATTACCATTGTTGCGGTTAGAAAATGGTCTCTCAATTAGATGAATGTGAAGAATGCATTTCTTAATAGGGATTTGAAAAAGAAGGTCTATATGAAACTACTCCCAAGATATCCTTGTCATTCTAGAAAAATCTGTCTCATTCGTAAGGCATTTTATGGTCTTAAGCATGCTCCTGGTGAATGGTTTGAAAAGTTCAGCACCACTATATGTAATCTTAATTTCACTTGCAGCCCTCATGAGAATGCTCTCTTTATTTGTCAAAGTGAACGTGGGGTTGTTCTTCTACTTTTGTATGTTGATGACATAATCATTACTGGAGACGATGTTGATGATATCTCTGATCTTAAAGCATCCCTTCACCACACTTTTGAGATAAAAGATCTTAGTTCTCTTAGTTATTTTCTTGGCCTTGAAGTCATATCCTCAGATGATGGCATCTATCTCTTTATTCTCTCTCAAGCTAAGTATGCTTCTGATCTTCTTGCTCGAATCAGAATTACAGATAGTCGCATTGAGTTTACCCCTCTTCAGCTTAATGTTCGGTTTATTCCTATGGATGACATTGTTTTGGATAACCCGACTCTTTATCGACATTTAGTTGGAGGTCTCGTCTAGTTGACTGTCACACGACCAGACATCGCCTATCCAGTTCATATTCTTAGCTAGTTCTTGTTAGCTCCTTGTACTACTCACTATGATGCAGTTCTTCGCATTCTTTGCTACATCAAAGGCACTCTGTTTCATTGTCTTCATTTTTCTGCCCATTCATCCTTAACCCTTTAGGCGTACTCAGATGCTGATTGGGCTGATGATTGTAACAGCCCAGACCACCCGCTAGCACGATATTGTCCGCTTTGGCACACAAGGCCTCACGGTTTTGCCTTTGACAATAGGGATGATAGCCGAAGCCCCCCACACTCACTCGTCAAAACGCGTCATGCTAGGGAGAGGTATCCACACCCTTATAAGGCATGCTTCGTTCCCCTCCCCAACCGATGTGGGCCTTACAATGATCCCACTGATCGTCGTTCTACTACTAGTTATTGTTTGTTTCTTGGTGACTCTCTCATTTCCTAGCGAGCCAAGAAACAAACGTTCACTACTCGATCAAGTACCGAAACTGAATACCGTACTCTCGCTAACACCACTTCTGAGGTTGTCTCGATTCGTTGGCTTCTTGAAGACTTGGGTGCCCCTCAATCGTCCCCAACTGATGTTTATTGTGACAACTACAGTGCTATTCAAATTGCTCATAGTGATATTTTTTATGAATGTACCAACACATTGAGATCGATTGTCATTTTGTCCGACAACGCCTTCTTAGTAATGTTATTCGTCTCGTATCTGTTGTAACTCTGGATCATACTGCTGATATCTTCCCAAAGATTCATCATCCTACTCGTTTTCGAACTCTAGTGTCCAAACTCAAGATGATATCTTTAGTTCCTACTTAAATTTGAGAGGGGATGTTAGAGTATAATTAGCATTATTTAGCATATCTATATATTTATCATAGTATATTACGTTTTTATTACTTTAATTCTTCTAACATTTATATATACTCTTGTATATTGTATCATTTTCAATTCACTCAATAATACACCATACCTTTTTTAATTTAGTCTCTTGTTTCTAACCATAAATATTTGACTGTTTATACTTTTTTAATTTGTAAATAAAATATTTAATTAATTTAATAAAAAAATCCTAATAATCATCGGAGCCAAAACTTATTATAATAAAAAAGGCGGACATGAACTGCTGGCCTATATTTAATATATAGATGACTTACGAGTCCTGACTGTAGTATATATCTAAATAATTTTACAAAACTAAATTGTTACTAAACACAGAAAGATCCAGGGCATTAGAATATTGAGAAAGTCACCTTTATTAGTAGCATGATCATAATACAATACTAAAGAGGAATTATGGACTTCGTTAATTAATAATTTCATATTGTAGGGTGAATGAGATACATAAACAAGAAACTTGTGCGACACTTGAAAATTGATATATAGAACAAGCAAGTATCTTTTTGACCAATGCAAATTAAAACTTATTATGATTAAAGCATATGTTGAAGCAAAAATCTAATTAGTACGTAATCGGCATAATTATAGGTCAAGCTAGCTTCTCCCTATAGTTTAAGCCCCATCAGCTATAGCTAGGGATCGCAACAGATTGAATTAAACTATATATGATGCAATATGATAATTCTAATAAAAAAATTTCTACATAAATAGTATCATTTATTTTAATTTCACTGGTTCTTTTCACCAAGACTCGCTCTTCAATCTTTAATTTCTGGGATAATGTTATTTATGTTAGGAATTTGGTTTGTTAGTAATTTAAAGTCTAAAATCTTTACTTAACTAGCACATGAATGAGGTTATTTAATCGATAAATGGAGCTGTTCACCACGGGGATAATTAAGCATTAAATCCGTTCTTAGACTTTATGTCGGACTTGTGATTATGACATGCAGAAAATAATAGGTACTCTCAATTTTTTTTAATAATTAAAAAAATAAAATATAATTTTTTATTATTAATTTTATAAATAAAATTAAAAATATATATAAAAAAATATATTAAAAAATTAAAAATTACACTTTATTTTTTTAATTATTAAAAAAAATGAAAAGAATCCATTTC
>NC_029789.2:5670230-5671815 GCF_000816755.2 Arachis ipaensis | reverse complement strand
TTAATTAGTACAACCAGAATATAAGAGATAATCTGTAATGCTATAATGTTCTCATTCATATCTTATTAATGAGAGTTAGCCATTTGAATTTTTATTTATTATTAATTTGATGATATTATAAATTTATTTTTAATATTTCTCCATTTGCATTGGTAGGACATGTTACCAAATGTGAAAAGTGATTCTCTATTCTATGAATTAATTACATTTTGAAAGAGATACATGTGCACATATACAGCCCCAACAAGTTCTGTTCTGTTCTGTTCGTGAGCTCTGAAATGGCTAGAATATATAATGGTAGGAGCATGACAAAGGTGAGGAGTGCCACAATCATAATAATGAGACATGGCTAAAATATTTATGACTTTGCCAAAATTAAAGGAAATATAAACAATTTATGGGGCTTTGACACTTGGCATAGATGAGTACCTCAAACTCTAGTTATCATAAAAAATTAAAAACAAACGAAACCCCTTTACGATTTATGGCTAGAGTGAATTATAGTTTATATAACACATGCCATCTTTTAATCATAATATATCTCTAGTGTGTTATTAGTGTTAAAAGTTCTAAAATAAAAAATATCTTCTCGGTGTTGATTTTGGATCAAATTAAAGCTGCACAGAATGCGAAAGATATATACAAAGCAGGCTAACATGCACACTATTATATCAAATTAAATATTCAGTCCTCTAACATTGTTAATTATTCATTAAGTACTGTTGTTATATATGAAAAAAATGTTAGAAGGTTAATAAAATTTATTATTTTTAGTCAGTAATTAATTAATAATATTTAAAAATAAAAAATAAAAATATATTATTAAATTATTAAATTAAAAAAATTAAATTAATAACTAAAAATATTAGACAAAAATAATAAAATTTATTAAATCTTAATTATTTTTTTTTAAAAACCGAAATGTTGTCATCTAAGAGAACACATAACTAAGATAGCGTTTGGTGGAGAGACAGAGACGGAAAGACCGAGACTGAAAGACAGAGACTAAGAGACAGGGGTTGAAATAAATCTCAATATTCTGTTTAGTGCAAAATAGGAGACAGGAATTGAAACAAGAATGAAACTCTAATTTAATTTGCACAAAAGGTAAAATTGAAATTAATTAATTGAAATGAAAGTATTTTAGGTATAAAATATTATTAAAGTTTCAGTCTCCATCTCTAAAAATTTCAGTCCCCTGTGTCCCTATTTTTTGGAGGTACTGAAATACTGAAATTTTAGAGACAGAGACAGAAATTTTAGTACTAGTCTTTGAACTAACAAACACGATACTGAGTTTCAGTCTCTCAGTCTCTGTCTCAGTACCTCAAAACAAGCACTACCTAAATGTCACTTAACTTGTAAAATATAGAAGGCTTGAATACAAAATTACAAGTAATATAAAATCCTAGCTACTCACTATTAATTTATTTTCTATAGAAGCTCAAACAATACCACCATGTGAGCCGACACATCAACCTCGGAATTAAATATTTATTGGTTGATAATAAAAAAATGATATATGCATTATTTTTTATATATATTTTTATATACTTTTATGTAATATTAAAATAATTGATAAAAA
>NC_029789.2:5662975-5666186 GCF_000816755.2 Arachis ipaensis | reverse complement strand
ATTTCTAACCATAAATAATTCAAACGCTGATAAAATTAATCATAAAAAAAATTAAACAAATATTAAAAGGTTATGTTATGTATATATTAAAATCAGCCATTAAAATCAGACATCAATATAAAATACATGTTAAAGTATAAATACACATTAAAAATAAATTAAACTACACATGTATTTATACACAAATATATTAATAGCTAATTTTAGTGACTGATTTTGGTGTACAAATAACATTTCTCTTTTCTAAATAACTCTTTTTATCATTTTCTCCATCCTAACCCCTTCAATCTAACCTCTTTTAAAATCAGAATCAACTCTAATAACCCTTAGCCCCTCACTTTCATCTTCCTCATTATCCCTCACCTAATAAATTACCTCTCTCATCCTCCATTTCTAACCATAAATAATTCAAACGCTGATAAAATTAATCATAAAAAAAATTAAACAAATATTAAAAGGTTATGTTATGTATATATTAAAATCAGCCATTAAAATCAGACATCAATATAAAATACATGTTAAAGTATAAATACACATTAAAAATAAATTAAACTACACATGTATTTATACACAAATATATTAATAGCTAATTTTAGTGACTGATTTTGGTGTACAAATAACATTTCTCTTTTCTAAATAACTCTTTTTATCATTTTCTCCATCCTAACCCCTTCAATCTAACCTCTTTTAAAATCAGAATCAACTCTAATAACCCTTAGCCCCTCACTTTCATCTTCCTCATTATCCCTCACCTAATAAATTACCTCTCTCATCCTCCCCTATACGCCATTCTCGCCCAATTCAACCTCACTCACTCACTCACTCAATCATAGTGACAAGCTCATCTTTCAGTAACACTATCTTCGATCACCTCCAACTCCTCATATCTACTTCTTCTCGCTTGCATGTCATCTCGTCGTGACCATTGGATTGCCAGATGGATGTGTGGGAGGTCACGGTAAGCTAAAGATTGAGAATGAAGGAAAAATGAATATTCTAAAGAACAAGAGAAAAATTTCAACCTATTTAACTTTTAATGATCATAACAAGAAAGAATCTTATTGATTTATCATAACATTCTCATCATTTTGTCCAAACGATTTTACATATAATTGTTAAAAAGCCGCAAATTCTAAAGCTTGAGAGGAAATACCGTTAATTTCTGCAAAACAAACTTTTGCAAATCCATAAAAATAAAAAGTAATTAAGAAAACTACAAAGAACAATACCCAACTATTTGGTCACAATAAAAGGTGATTTTTCTGCTGTGTTATGATATTTTGATGATGTTGCTAGTGATGTTAGTAGGAAAGGTGGTGATAGAAGACGATCATGGTGATTTATGTAACACCCTTACTTTTAACACTTCATAATCGTACTAAAAATTCAAGTGTTATTTACTTCTAATCCTTTAACTTTAACTTGATACTATATTTATTTAATATTGAACATTAGCGAATATGAATCAAATCTTTAATTATGAAAGCAAAAGGTCTTTATTGAATAAATAAATTAAAATTAACTCATAAAAAGACTTTTCAAAAATTCTGGATTTTACATCATACCCACTTTATAAAGATTTTTATCCTCAAAAATTAAAATAATACATAATTTTAATACTTTACTTTTGAATACTTTAGAAAAGTAAAAAATCTTGGCATATATATAAATGAGGAATGCTAGGAGGCAAGCAATTTTGGTATTTTGTAACTATCAATTGGTCATCAATAGTGTTTTTAATGGTGTGAGATTACATCTAATGGTGGAAGATCACTCACTTTTGTTTTGATGGTTAAGTGCTGGCCAGAAAACACAAAAGTTGCTGGTCCCTAGACTTTTCCTATATAAATTTTTAAATACTGGATAAATCATATAAAGAAATTTTTTTAAATCTATGTAGGGAAGTATATGCTAAATTAAAAGTGATCTCATAAAAAATTCAAAGGATGATTGGAGAACAAAATTAGGCAAGAAAAGAGTCAATTCAAAAAAATTTCAATCCAGAACAAGAACTCTAGAAATAGACCGTAAGAAATGATGCATCACACCATAACAAGCTCAGTTTACATCAAGGAATTACACATATCACGTAAAGAAATTCAAGGTCAAGAACTATGATGTCAAAAATTTAAGAGATAATCAATAATATGGTCAGATCTCAATATACATTAGACATAAAGTAAAAGAATCAAATTACATGATTAGCTTAGTTTGAATCATAACTTTCAAAGTTCAGACCGCTCAAGATTTAAGGATCATGCATTGCGACAGGTTCAAGATAAGATTAATGAGCACAGGATTCATGGAGAAGAGTACAATCAATGATAAAGACGGATATTTTTGAAAAACACAAGCACACTCTCAAGAATACAATCAAGCAAAGTTATGGACGAATAATAAAATATGGTCAGAGAATTGTCAAATTATGGTTCAAGAAAGGAATCTAAGTCAAGGAACTTCAATGAGAGTAATAAAGAAGGAATGATATGCCAACTTAAAGTCGAAATCAAGCACGAAAAGGGAACTCTAGCATTCCCGAACCACGTGACTCGCATTACCCATTACTTATCAATTCCAGTTCGTCTATAATATCCTATTAACTTCCATGTACACATAAACCATCAACTAACATTAAGTTGGCCAGACTTAACATCAGCAGATATGCGACAGTAAGCTAACAGCGTTAATTAATAGAGAATCATGTGCATAAAGCTCTAATTCTTGTTATCTGGACAAGACGTACAATATGACAGACACTCAGAGTATGCAATGAAGCATAGTCAATCCATTCCCAAGGCTCTAATAAGGATGAACTGCTTTGATACCATAATGTAGCACCATTACTTTTAACACCTCATGATCGTACTAAAAGTTCAGGCGTTACTTACCTCTAATCCTTTAACTTGATACTATATTTATTTAATATTGAACATTCGCAAATATGAACCGAATCTTTAATTTTAAAAACGAAAAGTCTTTACTGAATAAATAAATTAAAATTGACTCATAATAAGATTTTTCGAAAATTCTAGTCTTACAATTTAGAGTTTTCAAAACGGAGGGTTGATGGTTTTAATTGTTGTTGAATATGTTAAGAGGTTGAAGATTATGACATGGGTAATGTGTTTTCTTAACGAAGTCAATGCAATTATTTTTGTCTAACAGAATTAATCTTTTATGAGTATAATATTAATTTAATTTTTTTATAGTC
>NC_029789.2:5658329-5662950 GCF_000816755.2 Arachis ipaensis | reverse complement strand
AGTATAATAAAAATATATAATTTTAATGTACTGTTATTGTAAAATAATTTTGCACGTATATTTGCACAAAAAAAATTAATTACTTTTTATTTTAACATCTTAAATAATTATTAAAAAATAGATATAATTAGAGGATGGAGTAAAATATTATACATGCATCAAAATTAAATATTATAATAGGGTAAGTTATTTAAATAAAATTATTAGAATCCAAATTTACCATATTACAATTTTCTAAAATAGCAGACGAATTTGCAACATTTTTATATTTATATAAACTGCTACAGCGTGTAGCAGTTTTTAATTGAACGTAATCTACTACAGTCAGCTATGGTTTACGTGAAAAAGTGAGCTGGGCAGAAACCGCTAGAGGGTGTAGTGATTTCTGAAGGAAATGACATTCTACATAAACTGCTGCTTGCTATAGCGGTTTATGAAGAAATATTGTGTTGTTCAATTCGTGGCACACTGTAGCGGTTTATGTATAGGTGAATTCTCTATATATACCCGTGAAAGGCAATTGGAAAAAAGTAGAGTGCCATTTTTTACATATGAATGGTGAGGAGAGTTTCCTAACTCTAGTGTATTGCTTTGGAAAAATTCAGAAAAGTAAAAGATATGGTGTTAAGTTTTCGAGTAGGAAACCTTTGAATGTCTTTATCCGGTTATCGAATATCTTGCCAAAACTAAAGATAAGTATATTGCAAAAGTTGGAAGGTGTGTGAGACAAAGTGGGTGAAAGAGTTGTTTTACAATACCTCTATTACTGTTGTGTCAACCGGTGTGAAGTATGATACATTTGTCATAGGGTCCGATGAAGATATGTACGTCTTGTTTCATTGTAGGCAAAGTTTTCCGAAAGTTAGAATACACGAGTTGTTTGCCAAGTTAGAAGATGGTGTCAACAGTTCTGGGCATCAGCGCCGAATCCTCAATCAGTTACGTTGGGGGGGTGCTTCAACCTCGATGCCTGTGTTTGCATCTGCTTGTCCATTGGTTGATCCTCCATGTATTGTAGTTGGGATGGCTAGTTCACTTCGTCTGATTCCTAATTTTGCAGATGAGGGTGGACCGGATCGAGTTGAAAATACGACGCGAGAGGATGATTCGGACGAAGAGCTAATTGACATTGTTGGGGACAGTGACAAGGATACTCTGAGCAATCCACCTTCACATCATGAACCATCGAGTTTCGGCACACAGCAACATCCTCCACATTTCTCAATCTTGAACTTGAAAGCCACCGGCCAACAGCTAGACGTAGATCCTTCTTTTGGGAGACAAGGACTGCATGATGGAACTGCTCTTATAGAATTTCAAATTGGCCAGAGTTTCCAAAGTAAGGAGGAAGCTATATTGAGTTTAAAGGATTACAGCATCCATCATAGAGTTGAGTACAGGGTGATAGAGTCAGATCATCTTAAATACCATGGAAAATGCAAGTAGTTTGGTAAAGATTGCACGTGGTTGATTCGTATCACACTCCGGCAACGAAAGTGTACTTAGGAGGTCAGAAGGTACAACGGACCTCACACTTGCTTGGCTACCTCGACTTCATGTGATCACCTGCAACTTGTTATCATGTCATTTGTGCGAGGATCTTTTTGTTGGTTAGAGATGATGCTACAGTTACGATAAAGGTGTTGCAGCAAGCTACAGAAGCAACCTATGGATTCAGGCCTAGCGACAGGAAGGTCTGGATAGCGAAGTAAAAGGCAATAGCATAAATCTACGGAGATTGGAAAGAATCTTATGGCGAGTTGCCCCATTGAATCTTTGGTGTGCAATCCACCATGGAGGGAACCATTACTTTGTTGAAGACTTCTCCAATTAGAGTTGGTGATCAGGTTGATGAATCTACTGTATACTTTATCGTCTTTTCTTGACTTTTCTTCCTTGTATTAAGTCTTTTCAACATTGCAAGCCACTGGTCGGCATCGATACTACTCACTTGTATGGCAAGTATGGAGGTACTTTGTTCCTGGCTATCGTGCAAGATGGAAACTTGAATATTTTACCAATTGCGTTTGCACTTGGGGAAGGAAAAAATGCAGAGTCCTGGAACAGTATCCTCACTTGCATCGGCTAGTAGCACCCTAAACCTCTCGTGGAACCATATGAAGTGGATTGTCATCTGCTTGACCTTATTTGGCGGTGGCAGCTCTTCGAATAGAAACCACTCCCAAGCTGGTCTGTCATCCTCCATAAAATTTTCAAAGTCAGTGAGGCACCTACTAATAGCCTTCCCATCGATGGGCAACCCCAGCTGATGCGCCACATCTTGCAGCGTGATGGTGCACTCTCTGAACGGCATGTGAAAAGTGTGCGTCTCAGGACGCCACCTCTCAATGAATGCGCTGACCATAGGCTCATCCAACCAGAACCAACAATTATTCAGTCTGGCCAAGTGGTACAAACCAACCCTCTTTAAATAAGGTATGATCCTTTCATGCATTGGCAGATTCTGTTGTCTCCAAACGCTGTAAATAGTATACACCTACTGGGCTGCATTACGTGATAAAAATAACTACACCGTAATTAAATTCTAATATTTACAAGCTTAAACTATAAATTATTACTACAAATGTCCTAATCTAGTACAATAACTACGTAACTGTTATCTATCTAATCCTTTAGAAGTGAGAATAACAAACATAAAAATTCCAATATATTAAAACATAATCAATAAAGTTACAAATTCATCATTTTTAAATTTTTAAATTTAAATTTTAAATTTTAAATCTTAAATTTTAAATACTAAACTATAAATCTTAAATTCTATATTCTAATTCCTATACCTTAAATACTAGATTTTATATTCTAAACTCTAATACTAAAAAGAAAACAAACTAACATCTTTATTGATGTTTTCGGCAACGTGGACAATGCTGTTGAGTCCATACAAACAGTCTTTGTCTACCATAGTCCCACTTGAATATGCACGCTCTAAAAGATTCAAATCCTCTCCCAGCCTCCTCCATTCTCTCTCAAACATTTTCTCTCTCTAACCAAATTCCCTCTCCACCCCAAATGAAGGATCCGCCGGTGGCTATCGCAGTTTTATAACCAACTTTCACGTAAATCGTAATACTCTCTAATAATTTATGGCAGCCATTGTTTTTTTCATAAATCGCTATAGTTAATAGTAATTTATGTAACCTGCATCTCTTTCAAAAATTGTTACAGCTTCTAGCAGTTTCTGTCTAGCTTGTTTGTCTATGTAAATTGTGGGTATTTATAGTAAATTACGTTCATTTTAAAAATTGCTATAGTGCTACACGGTGTAGCGATTTATATAGATAAAGAAAAGTATACGTATCAAATTTTACAAAGTTATAATATGATAAAATTGAATTTTAATAATTTTATTTAAGTAAGTTGTCCTTTATAATAAATTTAAAATTTTAGGATCGCGTAGTAGGCACGCTCCGGGATGATGAGTGATCAAATGTTTCAACCTATTATATTTTTATTCAATTTGTGTCCTTCGAATAAGAAAGCTTATTAAAACATTCATTTCCCCAACCAATTATTATTTGAATAATAAAGTTTTGTTTGGCCAAACAAATGACTGCGTCTTAGTGTTTGTCTCCTCCTTCAACTCTCTTCTCCTCCGTCTTCTTCTTCATTCCTTTTTCTCTCTCTGCACTCCATCCATCACACCCTCCTCTCTCCTTTGTTTTTGAACCCTCTCTATCTCTCTCTCTTCTGTCTTCTCCATTTCTCTCTTCTCTCATCTTTCTATACATAAACTAAAAGCATTTATCTCATCCAATATTACATACACACACTACTTCCCTTATTTTAAAGCCAAGGGGGGGAAAAGAACAGTTTTTATAAGGAAGAAATTTATTCAATTCACTCCTACTTCAATTCCATCCTATATTATTAATAACTATACATCAAATCAAAAACTATATATATTAAAATGTTTTTACTAGTTTTGAGTTAATATATAATTCATAATTCATTCTAATAATAATAAAAATAAATCTCTCTTTCTCTCTCTTGGGTTTGATGTGTCTATGGCTGGTTTGGATTTAGGAACAGCTTCACGCTTCGTTCAAAACCTGCACAGACCAGAATTTAACCTGCATCACAACCATCATCATCATCAACATCATCATCATCATCACCAACAAGATTCTGAAGAAGACGCCAACAACAACCACCAAGATCACTATGAGGATGATGCTCCCCACAACCACACGGGTTTGGACCTCGCATCGGCCTCCGCGGGGGACGTCGGCGCACGCCGTCCTAGGGGTAGGCCGCCGGGATCCAAGAACAAGCCCAAGCCGCCGGTCATCATAACCAGGGAGAGCGCCAACACGCTCAGAGCACACATCCTCGAGGTAGCCAGCGGCTGCGACGTCTTTGACAGCGTCGCCACCTACGCCCGCCGTCGCCAGCGCGGGATCTGCATCCTCAGCGGCAGCGGCACCGTCAATAACGTCACCATCAGGCAGCCAGCGGCCGCCGGAGCAGTAGTCACGCTCCACGGCAGGTTCGAGATATTGTCCCTCTCCGGCTCGTTCCTTCCGCCGCCGGCTCCCCCCGGCGCCACCAGCTTAAGCATATACCTCGCCGGAGGTCAGGGTCAGGTGGTCGGAGGGAGTGT
>NC_029789.2:5656641-5658146 GCF_000816755.2 Arachis ipaensis | reverse complement strand
TGATTGTGATCGCTTCTTCGTTCACAAACGTGGCTTATGAGAGGTTGCCTTTGGACGAAGATGAACAGCAGCTTCCAGGTGGCGGCGGCGGTCAGGGTTCCGGTGGTGGTGGTAATAGTCCGTTTGGTGACCCGTCCTCAGGGCTTCCTTTCTTTAATTTGCCGGTGAATATGCCGAATAATGTTCAGTTGCCATCAGCAGTGGATGGGTTTTCGCGTCCACCACCACCACCACCACCACCATTTTAATTTGATTACTATTGCACTCTTAATCTAATTAATGTGGATATTCAAAGTGTTGATCCAGCAATTTTTGCAACTGCGCGCCCCTTCATCATGATCATGAGTATGCCTTTCTTGAATTTGAGGTCAGCAAAGTCAAATCGTGGACTACTACATATATATATTTGTTCTTCTTCTTCTTCTTCTTGTAGTGTGGTTTATTCAGTGAGTCATGTCATGTGTACTTTTTTTTAATCACTTGTTTTAATTACTTTGTTATATGAATTAATTAGTGTTTGTCTCAAATGTTTTTTTATTTCAATTTTCAGAACTTTAGCTTGCCACTGAACTATATTTATAGTATGTTAGTGTTCTGTAATGTTGATCTTTCTCTTTTTTAACTTCAAATTTCGTCTCTAATTAATTACTATCAGCTTTTGTATTTCATAATAATCATATCCACTGGTGCCTTCTATTTTATATACCTACATATCCCTAATTAAGGAGGATACATATTTGATATAAATATAACAAGCGATATTATAGATACATTAGCGGTCTTAATATAATTCCGGCGTTGAATAATGTATATTAATAAACCGCACATACATATAGCTTAGCATAAGATCAAATATAGGAACTTCAAGTTGGTGATAAACAAGAATATAATATAATCATCATGTACTCTAATTACATATAACACATTATCAATTTTTCGTCAATAAATCTTTATTAATTTTCCGCATGTTCACTGCCACACTCTATATTTTAGTTTGGATTATTAAGCCTATTCTTGATAAGCTTTCCCCACTGCAATAATATATGTATAGGGAGAAATGATATATATAAATAAATAAGCCTTTACCAACTCAAAAGGCTAACTTATATATATGCCATGCATCATCAAGCTAAGCTTTCCTGTCATTTTTGTTTAATTTGTTGCTGCATCCATGGAAGTCAAAATTTGTGAACCGAAAATCTGATAATAGTTTATTTTAGAATTCTTTTGATTGAAGTTTGTTCTAATAAGAATTAAATTTTCTGCATTTTGCTTATTTTTATGAGAGCTAAGCGTTTCATAATTATGTAAAAGAAAGAAATTAACGAAATGTGTGCCTTCTTTTTGACATAAAATTACTTATCTTTAAAGTTTAAAACGATAAAATAAGATAAATGAATAATTATATTTTTAGCACATATTTTTATAATATTTTTTTAAAATTTGTGTAAATTTTTATAAATTTTGAACTCTAATTTTTTTTTTGTCATAAAAATATGAGTAAA
>NC_029789.2:5655477-5656590 GCF_000816755.2 Arachis ipaensis | reverse complement strand
ATTTACATTTACTATAATTTACACACATATATATATATAAATCAGTAAAATGAAGTATTTTTGTTAGTTAATAGTCGACCAAAATTACTAAAATATGCTTACTCCTAACACTTTCTGAATTATAAATTGTGAAATCGATTGCGTACATACCAAGTTCTCCTTTGTTTGCCGGAATAGCACTCATGTTATTACAACTAAGTTTTCAGAAGCATGGAGGGTCTAATTTCGAAGTTGAACGACTCATGAATTATATATATGTTTTAGATAAGCAAATAATTATATACATACGAGTAGTTGTAGGTTCGCTTAGGCAGCTAGGTTTCCGGCGCCCAAAGGATTTTAATATAGCAAACATGTAATGTCAACTTTTAGTTATTCCCCACTATATTATTATTTTATATTTATATGCTAAGTGGGTTGCATATTTCTCTAATGGAGAAAGTGCTGGGTTTGCAACCATAGTAGCTAGGGAAACCGTACTACACTTTGATCAAACAAGCGCTTCTTTCTTTCTTTATATCGTATTCCTCCCCCGGCCCTTGAATGCATTTGATTCCATAAAGCACTTAGCTTCGAGAATATGCTGCCAAAATAAACTAGTTTGCCCCCGTCCAACCAATGATCTTTGGTTACTATTACGTACCTTATTAGATGGTTATAAACATCTAAGATGTTTTCTGATCTCAACATATTTGAAAATGGAGTACTAGCTAGTTCAACTGTATGTTCAAGTGAAAAAGCTTGAAGAATTTTAATACTAGTTTCTTTGGATATGACACTTAATTAATACTTTAGTAGTTTTGTAGAATATTTTAAATTATATATATCTTGTTGCTATTTTAGCTACATTTTTAATGTTTAGATCTGAGCATTATTGAATGATTGAGTTTTGAAAATCTCTGACTTTAATTTAAGCAAAACTAAGAATCTCTAGTGACGATCATGTAATTAATAAGGTATAGCCAGCATAAATATATAGATTCTCTCTGACAATCAATTAGTAAAGTATATAAGTTGCTTTTGTTTTTGAGACTGAAATTGAGTATTGTGTTTAGTAATTAGAATTTGGAACTAAAATTAAAATTTTAAGATATAAAATTTTAATTTTTTCAG
>NC_029789.2:5655012-5655304 GCF_000816755.2 Arachis ipaensis | reverse complement strand
AATATATTTTACATCAATACATTACAAAAACTTAATTTACTCTCTATCTCTTATTCTTATACTTTTTGGTAAAGTTTTTTGAAGAGGTGTTTGTACTTTTCAAAAGCACAAACACCTCATTTTATATTTGGTAAATCAAAAAGTTCACGTGCTGTACTTACAGCTTTTAAAAGTTATGGGTGATTTTGAAAGCACCTAAAGAAGAATTTTTTAAAGTTGGCTTGTGCTTATCAAAATTAAAAAGTCTAATATAACTTCATATATTAATTAATATCTAAATTTAAAAGTTATT